>NW_021135540.1:0-48451 GCF_004193835.3 Ostrinia furnacalis | reverse complement strand
CTGTAACTTGTTTTGTGAATCATAAATAAATAAGTAGTAGCGTTATAGTAATGCAAATATGAGAAAGAAGTAGATCCTATAACTACTACGGTGGAACCTAATCTGTACAGTAAGGGTTGACACAGTAAACGCCACGCGGGGAACACATAACCTCTAATAATATTTTTTTGAATATTTTTTAGTAACTCGGCAGTCAAAAGATTTAATTATTGTGTACAGCGCATGCAGTTACATAGTGCCTGACTAAACTAAAATGAGACAACTTCAGAGATTTAGGCATTCATTAACACAGCTCAAATTGAGCTTTGATAATGGATAATCTATTTAACATATCGTCCATTTGCGACGACACTGTGATATATCAAAAACAGTAGTTTTACAGAAATCGACTTTTTAACTTTTGAATGACCATAACTCTTAAAAGAAGGTTAGGATTACCTAATTGTGTATGAAACGTTTAAAGATTAACTATTAATGAATTTAAATATTTATAGTAAGACATAACTTTGCGTCTAAATTGATGAAATTAAAGCGATTGAAAAAAAAGAGACAACTTATCACGTTGTTCTAGTAAAAAATAATATTTTGAAGATGGTAAGTTCAGTTGTCACGTTGAAGATGATGTAAAAAAATATATTTATATAAGTCATTATTTAGATAACACGTTGATCTTGAAAATTTTTATTTTATTTTAATAACATTACAATCAGTAAAAATGAGGTAATTTTTGGAACAGGCGAATATTTCGCTTTGCCATGTTAAATTGCACTTATAAAAAAAAACTATTATCTAAGTAGACAGACAGGTGTATACATACAATATTTAAGCTCACATTAAGTTTTCTTATTCTAAAAACTAATGCTTATCAAAATAAACGAAAAACTCTCAAAAGTAAAACCTATTAAACTACTAGGTACAAAAAAAAACACAGTAAGAGAAACTGTACTAAGTATGTATGTATGCCGAAGAAAAAATTGTAGGTACCTACTAGGTTAGTAAATAGATGTTTTATAACTGACTAGTTATGACAATTTAATCCTAAAATTATCAACGCAAAAATCGCCGTCTCCGGCTACATTTTGGTACCTTTTAGGGTGTTTTAATTTTTTATACTTATTTAAAATTAAATTTATAAAAGATATTTAAATAATGTATTAATAGTGAAAAATAACAACCACTATTTATAAATAATGTAGCCATTTTATTGGCGTAGTTTTTCTGAAATAGTTATACCTATTGCAATGTTATTATACAAAACAATGTTGCGCCCGCCAAAGTATATTTGGGCAAGAAGCGATAAAATTCCATCAATTGCTGATTATCTGTAATTATATTAAAACATTAAAATACCTTTTTTGCAGAAAGCAAAACATAGCCAATACAGCTAAGTAACATTGAATAATTACATCAAAAAATTTACTGATTGCATTTTTGGCATCAGTATCGATCACTAATCACCCCCTGATAGTTATTTTGAAAATATATTTCATGTACAGAATTGACCTCTCTACAGATTTATTATAAGTATAGATTATTTCTTATTCTTCAACAGATAATCAAGAGAAAGAGGTGTTTATTATATATTGCTCTTCCAGCATATCAATTTTATTATTCAATCAAGTTTCTTTACATGGTTACATCATTTTCACCATTCCTCTGCACCAATTTGTGAGATTCACCTGTAGGTAAACCTCAATAAAGCAGCTATTAAGAAAGAAAAATACTTAAAAATAAACATAACCCTCTTTCTGACGCAGTCGGGTAATAAACTAAATGTAATCTTAACATTTCAGTCCGACTTACCTGTCAACTCAACGACGTGCTTTAAAATCAAAGATTGAGTTTAAATTACGCCATATTTTACAATACACATTGAAAACAATATAACTCGCTTGAGTTTTTTTTTAAAAAAAATGTCTCCAAAATATTTTTATTATCTGTCTGACGGACTGAATAGAATTTCGATTTCATTACCCAGTCAACATCCCTATTATTGCCACGTTGGACAACCTTATGACATTTACAGCAGGGCGCTACTATCAATACTTTTAGATTTTAGGAAAGTATTGGCATTGGCAAATGCACAAGTGTGCATGCCATAAAAAACAGACTTAAAAAATATCTGTATGGTATGTATTATCTGTGTCAGTGTCAACTTTCTAACTTGTTAAAAGAAATGGTGGCCATCAAAAAAATGGTGGACATCAAATTTTTCACATCAATTTTCTCGTTAATTATTCGTCGCATTTGGTTTATCATAATATATTTGTGAGGTACATTTGAGGTACTAAATAATGGTAAATATAAGAAAACCATAACTTACCTGTTTCGTCCAATTTCAGCATACACCCGCCAACCTGATATCAGGTTGGCGGCTCATTTTGTAATTTAAATTGTTCCCGTATTAGGGAAGTACAAAATTAATAACTAAAGGTACATAAAGGTACACCTCAGGTATTAAAAATTCATATTTATATTATTCATTTCTGTGACCATACACCCGCCATTCTGACGTTCACAAAATTTGGAATATTAGCAACCTATCCTCTCTAATTAATGAGCCCCCGTTAATTAATGAGCTGTGTTTGTATTCTTTGATAATATCCCTTAAAAGTATGATGGAAGTATAGCTTTCATATTATTTTAAACCGTATTACCTTGTCTTGATGTCCAACAACAACGCAACAACTGCTTGCTCTTTGGGTAGATATTTTGGAGCCCCGCCGGGCCAGGATGCGCAACACGATAAAATCTTATCGTCGATTTTAGACGATAAATGTATGGGATTATCGTATAAAATCGATAAAATTACTCAATAAGACATAATGGGCGGCTGGGTTCCACGGAACTTTGAGAATAGCTGCCATAGACAAGGCACACTAGGGTGGTCCGCTTGAGCTGCGACTCTTTGAACCAGAACCGACAGTTCTTGGCAGTTCGTACTCCGTTCGGCTGACTCATCTGAGCCGGGAATTTTAATGGATAAATAAAAGTGTCTGCAAAAAAGATAAAGCTTTAACGAGGTTTGTTGGTTTTTTCATTTAAAAAGATAAGGTAAAGAAGGTGATTCGGTTCCAGTTAAAAGGCAATTTGCAATTGCATTGCATTTGGTGACTGACTCAAGAACCGTTTATTGATGCCAAAAGTAGAAGGTAACAATGACCTGTAAGAGCATCCTACCTGTATATGTCTTAAAAACCTTGGCTAAAATTACCAAAACATGACGTCTGAGTCTAATGATTTTCAATACCTAAGTTAGTTAAAAAGCTCTTTGTGATAATGGTTAAAATTGTTTTAAACATTATTTTGTGTGTTTTTACAAGTGCTTAGGTAAGTATTTATATTGCACCTGCATCTTTAACTTAATCGTTTTGCTTTAATGTAAAAGGTAGAGTTTGACTGCAACGATAATCGTTTAGTGATCATGGACACCAACTTTACGTTCAAGCGACCATGCAATTTACATCACCATCCAGCTTACTTACTTTCTTGGAAAATTGAATAAAAAAAATAGCTTCTGTAATGTAAGGTCAACGCAAATAAGGATAGTATACGTAGGTAGGATCGGTAGTTGTCTTGCCTTAATCTCATTGCATTAAAATTAAGTACATACTATATTCATATTACAGACACATAGTTAAAGTTTATGAGTATTAAATGCATACAATAATCATGAAATAGCGATTTTGAAACGATAGAAATGGTAATATTATGAGCATAATATTGGAAGATCTTAAATAAATTATGACAACACACATGCCAAGCTTTCGTAAAATATGTCCTATAAATTATTCATAAATATTGAAATTACAAGGAACAGGTATCCTGATTTATATTTCAGTTTATTATCACAACCAGTATCTACTTACTCTCGTCTCTCTTACTCCTAGGCCACACTCATTGTGACTCATGGTGTCATGGTATAACATTCAGGCGACAGCAGAGAGAAGTTTTGCGGCTATGCAAAAAAGCACCAAAGTATACGCGAATGCTCAACGCGATAGCGCGAATCTTCGGGATATCGCAATGTGTGTGGCACCGGGGTTAAAGAAAATGTTTGCCGTCTGCGGGATAAAGAGGGAATTTAGGAGGGTTCGTGTTTCTCATGATTTTTTAAGCGCATTATCCTCCGGGAGGCATGTTAATCTCTTACGCCCTATAAAATCGCTGTAAAGATTCTCATACAAAGTATAAGCATAATTTACTTTGCAGATTCATAAGCACGACGTAAGCCCGTTAAATGACGTCATAAACAGCCATATTGCGGCGGTGATACGTCATAAAGTAAATTATCTCGGTAGAGATGGGATGAGGAATAAAGTATCCGTAAATGATTAAAGTAGCGTGGGCAGGCCTCCCACTAGGTGGACCGACGATCTGATAAAGGTCGCGGGAAGAACCTGGATGCGGGCAGCGCAGGACCGTTCATTGTGGAAAACCTTGGGGGAGGCCTTTGTCCAGCAGTGGACGTCATTTGGCTGAAACGAACGAACGAACGAAATGATTAAAGTGAATTCGTAATTTGGGCAGAAAAAATAATATGAATTCGTACGGTGTATACTAAAAAATAAACTTATTTATTTGTAATACATACATAGTTTCATATTTTATTTGTAATATTGAAAGCTTTGAACACCGCGTAATTTAATTTCTTTGGGCCTTTTGTGTTAGTTTTGCAGTTTCATGAATTAATAGATTTTAATACTATATCCTGTAAGTTTATAATACCGGCACCGTATTTTTTTTTTATACTTGATGTATCGGTGATAGAGTATGAGCTCGTTTGCATGCCCTCTTCCTGTATTGATTATATTAATGTAAAACAGCTCTCCTGCTGTACTCAGGAAATGAAGGACAGGATAACGTAAATGCGCCTATTACCGCCAGTTTAAGCTGACTTCGGATAAACGTTAGAAAATTAGATATAAGACGTGGTGATAGAAAAGACACTTTAATTTATTTATAACAATGATGAAGTAATCTTTGAATTCAAGGAGTAACAATGAGTATTCAATCACACAATAATTAATAAATAGCAATTTAATCTGAAAAAGCAGTTGATTCTATTACCGACCTATAGATGAGGTGTGTTTCTATTAACGTTTTTTCTGTTTCTATTACCGACCGCTAAGAATATTGCTCTTCAATTGGGTATATTCCAAGAGGCACGGGTTCGATTCCCGGTCAGAGGCTCGGGAATCACTTGATTTTTTCAAGTTAAATTTGTTTTGCTTTTTAGTTTTAGTTGAATTTTTTTTTTTCAAGTAATTTTTTTTTTATTATTAAAAGAGAAAAGGCACGCTTCTCGAAAATAAATAAATAATCAAGCAGAAATAGTAGAATAATAAATTCCTCAATTATACTTGATTACGCGATACCCGGTCTTCTACTGAGTAGTGGGGGTTATTATTTAAACTATATTTGAGTTTTAATAAAAAATAATTTTCATTAAATATTTTATTTTTATTTTTAATTTGACTGTAATGTTTAATTCGTTTTTGACTGATGTTTTTGATTTTAATTGTCTGTAATTGTGTATTTTAATTTAAACTATGGACAATTGGACACTGTCTGTATAATTTTTTTTTTATTAATCCAAAAGATCTTAAAAAGTTACATATTAGTTGTGATAACGCATGATTGGTTTGGTGTCATGTCATAAATGTTAGTTATATACAAAATACAGGCTTATAAGTCTTCGCAGGTGGCGTTATAGTTATGAGGCGGTAATAGAATTAAGTATGAATATTACTTTATTCTATTACCGACCGTAAAAAAAACAGTAACCAGCTTAAAATACCTACTTTAATGAAGACGTGATCAGTGAAGTATCATTTCTATTAGGGTTTATTTTATATCAAACAGGTACTAATTAGAATTTAACAGGTTTTTATAAAATCTATTGTCATACATTATTAGAGATATTCTTTAATGTTCATTGCAGTTTTATGCCAAACCTATGACAATTAACGTATGGCGTTAATTGATTTGATTATGTGAAATATTCTTATGAATCGATCAAGACAACAAAGTAGAGGTTAAATGCGTAATTAAAGATATAAATACTAAAATAAAAAACTTAATCAAAATTCTGACAACGCCATGGGTCGTTATTAGGAACCAAATTATGAAAAGTGTTTCTATCACCGCCCTTATTTAAAATTGTATTTAAGCCACAAAAATACAGCGAGAGGGCTATATTGAGGGTTTATTAAGGAAACTAAAGTACGAATTAATATTGTTATGCAAAAACATGTTGGTATACTCATTTTAAATGTGTTAAAATCGCTAATTAATAACAAGGTGCACCTTAAGTAGCTGGGAGCGCGTCAGTATGAAAAGTGCGTCCGTTGCGGGCGCGTCCCATTTAATGTGAAATAACTCCGTTTACTGGTTATTTACGAACACAAACTTTAATCGTTTTGATAGTCAATAAACATATCTAGATATTTTTTAGGTAACGTGTTTTCTGGAACCTGTTATTATGTCTTTTATGAAAGAAAGAAAAATAGGGCGGTAATAGAATACAAATTTTGGGGGGTCGTTAATAGGCGCACTTACGTTATTGCTTCTTAAGTCTCTAGAGTAGAAAAAAAGCTTATTTTAAATGCAATGAAAATTCAAGCTGGTTTAGAAACATTAATCAAGCATGCATACTTAAATTGGATTTACATATTTTTTACACAAAATTTATTTTTACAGCTTTTAAACGACCGTCCGCAAAAATACTATTATGTATTTTATTGTTTTTCAAATTCAAATATTTTATTATTTCAGACTTGGTTCATGGGTTAGTACAAATGAAATTTGATGGGAATATGTGTTGTATGAACCGCTACAAAATTATGACACTAAATAGTAAAAAAAAGAATTGGGGGTGGGGCCCCCCATACATGTAACTGAGGGATGAAAATTTTTTTTTCGATGTACATACCCGTGTGGGGTATCAATGGAAAGGTCTTTTAAAATGATATAAAGTTTTCTAAAAAACATTTTTCTTAAAGTGAACGGTTTTTGAGATATCAGCTCTCAAAGTCGTAAAAAGTATGTCCCCCCCCCTCTATTTTTATAACTACGGGGTATAAAATTCTAAAAAAAATAGAGGTGATGCATGCTAATTAACTCTTTCAACGATTTTTGGTTTGATCAAAGTATCTCTTATAGTTTTTGAGATAGGTTGATTTAACTGTAATTTTGGTTAAGTTATTGTGCTTACACTGAAAACGATGGCTGAACCTTATAAGATAGATCAAAAAATATACTACAGTATTGTACACCTTTTAAAATCCGCGATGATATAAAATCTTTATAATGTAGGTACTTTTTACGAGAAATATTAGCTTATTCAAGCAATACGCCATTAATCCTTATCCAGTAATGTACCTTAAATACATTGTGCATTTGATAAAGTTTAATATTACAAATGTGATTGTTGAGTAATAATAGGTTAAACATATCCATCGAACCAATATTTTTAAAACGCGTTAATCCTATAGATTATTATTACATCGATTCAAGAAGATCGGTCGCTCGCTGCGCTGCAGCGCGTGAGTTGCGGGGCGTGGTCTCGCGCGGGAGCGGGGATAAGATAGCTAACCGCGTCGACCCGAACGGGCAGACACGTGAGGGCAGACGTCGTTGTCACTTGTGCGCGCTAAGAGAATTTCATCGTTCCCATTTACTTCTTTCGCAAGTCGAATTTGGCGTTGAGACTTTTTAATATTGAATTGTACCTATTATAAAAAATAAGTAAGTAGGTATACTGGTTTAATAGGTGCTATTAAACCGGTCACGTACTAATAAATCCCCCAATAATATAAATTCCTTTGTTTTTGGTGCAAATTTTAGTGTTTCGTAGCAGGTTTTTAAAATTTCTAAAGCTTATTGTATATCATCTAACAATGGATACTTTAGATAATACGTTTTCCTACATTCTGAATTATAATAACTATATCGAAGATGATGTGGTTCGCGCATTTCATGAAAAGTTACTTCGGTGCACATCATTTAGACCGCGTGAGCTAGAATTATTTCAACACCCTGAACTGATTGAACCTGTACCTAAAAATGAGACGCACCTTCAAGTAATTTATGACGGTGACGTGGGATTAGTGGGGCACTGGAGTTGTATTTATTACATTAATGGAATACTGCGTGTGTACGATAGTCTTGTTGGTGTTCTAGGAAAATCGCAAAAAATATATGTAAAAGCCTTGTTTCCGTATCTATCGGAGTCATGTATTCAGTTTCCAAGTGTTCAGCGACAACCGAATACTATTGATTGTGGTTTGTTTGCCATTGCTTTTGCCACCTCTTTAGCTCGGAATATTTATAAATACATATATAAAATTAATATTCATACATAAAAGTACAAGGCAAAATATCGGGAGAGTTTAGGCTCCATTCACCAGGTGTATAAATTGACATAATAAGTTTATTATATTTGCTGCTACGGAACCCTTTGTGCGCGAGCCCGACTCGCACTTGGCCGGTTTTTCTTTTACTAGGAACCCTTACTGTTTGGTTACAAGCCCAATCTCAAATAATTTTCCCAATACATTCCGCGATCGTGTCCCGACATAAATCTTAGCTTGGGATACAATGGCAATTCGGATATTATCCTGAATAGTAGGATTTTTCGCTCCACTACACATCTGTGTAATACTCGTAATACCTCGCTATGGCTTTCACGCAGGTAAGATAGATGGTCAGTGACCATCCCATGGGTCAGTCAGAGGGAACTAATGACTCTATCATGTAATGAATTATCACGTTACATCATCGTGAAATTGTAATTTATACTGTTAATTAAAGAGTTAGGCGAATGAAAATACCTTAGCTGAGCTGTCCTATTGTTCAATGTTCATAAGTCTACTATCACAGCCACCTGCGAGTGATAGGACCTTACTCACCAGTGCTGCAGTGGCGCCATCTGATAAGCGTAACTGAACTAACTGATAACTGATAAGCTTTCACTGCGTAAAACCACAAAAACGCAGGTAAGTTAAGACCACGATCAAACAGGGAGATATGATACTGGACTATTTCCACCTCTCGTACCCATCGCTGTAACTCTGTTTAGTTAGACTCTACAGCTTGACCGCCAGTAAAAAATCCGTCTTAGGTTCTGACATAACAATGTAGCGGAAAATTATGTGTGACTCAATGTTTTGACTAGGGATACCATGGCTATTCGGATATTACGTCATATGAGTGTTCGCTCCACTACGCATCTGCGTAAAGCGTCGCAATGGCTCGTATTCACGTAGTTAAGATAAATGGCCGGTGATCAGTCAGCGGGAACTGATAAGTGACTTTATGTCTTGTAGTTTTGAATGGGATACCATGGCTGTTCGGATATTATCCCGAATCGTACGGGTATTCGCTCCACTACGCATCTGCGTAGCGTCGCCATGGCTCGCGTTCACGCAGGTAAGATAGATGGCTGGTGATCAGTCAGCGAGAACTGATGAGTGACTTTATTATGCTTTGTAGTTTTTGACTAGAGATGCTCTGGATATTCGGATATTATCTCCAATCTTACGAATGTTGGCTCCACTACGCATCTGCGTAGCGTCGCCATGGCTCGAATTCACGCAGGTAAGAAAGATGGCCGGTGATCAGTCAGCGGGAACTGATGAGTGACTTTATTATGCTTTGTAGTTTTTGGTGATACGAAACGTATGAAAGGATACTTACATCATTTTGTATGAATAAAAAGAAAAGCTCCCAAGCCATTACAGAAACTGAGCTCTATCAAAAAGTATATTTATAATTTGACTTCTATGGACAGAGCCCAGTGGACTTTTGCAAGACACTACGCCTGTATTCACAAACGAAACTTGCTTAGACGAAGCAGCAAATCGAACGCACAGCGTTGAATAGAGCTCTGTGATTGGTTCGTGTGTGATCCTGTGTGTCCACGAGCACTGTGAGACCTCATAGTAATAATATGTTTCTGAATACGGGCAATAAATACACAACATTTTTAACTTATAAGAACGAAAAGAAAGAAAGAAAAATATTATGTAAACAGTAACTTTTAGATATTGTCACTCACTGAAGTGTAAAAAACAGTCGAAGACAGCGATCGTCACGGGTCGCTCCGCCGAGTTAACGATGCTTTTACCATTGTTGCAGTTTCGACGATTGGACGCGAAACGTTGCGCAACATTACAACGCTTTCTAACTCCATTTAATGTTTCACTTTCGCAGTAAACAAACAAATAGGCTTTACTCGGTACTAGTATTAAACAAACAAGAAAATTGTTATGTCTGTAATGTTTTTATCTAATATTTGTATTATCTAGGAACTAGCTAGGTTTGAAGTACTTAGGCATAAAAATTTATTTACTACTAATTTATTACTAAAAGTCGTGATAAATGCCTACGAACAACATTTTTAATTTTAAACGCATGAGAAAAAGAGAAAATGATGAGACTTAGGTTTCTGAATTGAGCTTGAACAAGTAAGGTAGAAAATGAGCACACTTAAGCTAAAAAAATTTAAGTTTTTTGTCTTAGGGTTATCATCGTTTCCTGGACAAAATCCCAAAATGTGACGTATTTGCAGAGGGGTGGAGTACGTTACTAGCAGAATGTCTGGGTTACTGTGAAAATAATCGCATCTGATTTATGTACAGTCACGGAATGAAAAGGTTCGTCAGTTTTCAAATTGATTCCTTCAATGAATAGCGAGCACATATTACCTTTTGAAACTATGTTACAGAATAATCACGAGTTAGAGAAAATAATCTTTAACTGTTCGTCAGTAAAGTTCAAAATTATTCAGATCAAAGTTGTTTGACGATTTAACTTGTCAAGAAGATTACTATGATTGATAAACTAAAACCTTCTTGTTGGTTCAACCTGCCAATATCTATTAAATAAAAAAACTACATTTTGTAACATTGCACTGATGGGATAGAAAAAGAAACAAGCAAAACCTTATTCGTTAGCAAACTTCATATTTATTTAAATGTTAGCAGCACTGTTTCTTGTACGGTTATGTTGGCAGGTTTGACTCTTACAGTACCTAGTGCATGCGAAAACCGACACTAAGGTGACGAACCTTTTCATTCCGCGAC
This sequence comes from Ostrinia furnacalis, assembly GCF_004193835.3. NCBI lineage: Eukaryota > Metazoa > Arthropoda > Insecta > Lepidoptera > Crambidae > Ostrinia > Ostrinia furnacalis. The sequence continues at coordinate 37,364 of NW_021135540.1, read as the reverse complement.
TGTACTTTTCCTAAGTTAAATTGTTTATAAGTACTTAAATGTTATTCTGAACTTTGTTACGTCTTGTTTGAATAGTGTAATTGGTACTACCGTTCTATTCATGAATAAATAAATTATAAATTAGTTATAATCGTTGACTAGGTATCCTTCCGTTTGGCCAAATTACTTTTCGCCAAATTTCACTTCGCAAACAACTTATCGCCAAAGTTTCATTTCCCAAATAAACTTTTAGCAACTGTACTTTTCGCAACTAATTCATTTGGTCAAATTAACATTTGGCCAAATTTTACTTGGCAAATGTTTATATAGCAAATGTTTTATTTTGCCAAATATTATATCCCAAATAATTTGCTTGGTCAAATTGACACTTCACATACTTACGAGTACCCACCGTTACCCACAAATCAAAGCATAAGGCACATGGTCATGGTTTTCACAATAATTTTATGTAAAACAGAGAGATTGCAGAAAATAGTATGGTTGCAGAAAGTAGGTATTGTAGAAAATAGTAGGTTAGGTTAGGTTAGAACAGTGACCCTTAATGCGCGAAGGCGAGCGAAGCGTGCCGCGGCAGCGGCCGCCGAGCGCTAGAATCATCTCTATTGCTAATGAATCATTTGGAAATTTCGATAAAATAGAATGAAATATGAAAATTTATTTAGAAAAAAAAATTATATTAACTACCCACTAAACAAAATAATAACCACAAGCTAATTTGTATTCCATTCTGTGCACCAATCAAATTGTTTTGTAAATAGTTTATCGTGAAATATTTTTGCCAAATGAAACATTTGGCAAAACATACTTTGCCAAACAATAATTTGCTAAACAATAATATGCCAAAAACGACATTTGCGAATTAAAAGTTTGCAATAAGTTGTTTTGCCAAATGAGAATTTGCCAAATGAAAATTTGCGAAACGTTGTTTGCGATGTGATAATTTGGGAAACGTTTTTTGGCCAAACATTAGTAATCCCGTTGACTAATTTTCTCTCAAGTCTCAAGAACGTACGACACGTGGATTATGATGTTAATAGCCTAGCAAAATGTTAAATATAACCTGGCCCTTGCTGTCAAGGCAAACTGAGCAGTCACAAGAGCCCTAGACGTGTAGAGTCAAATAAAATCTTCAGTACAACGTCTGACACTCGAGTAGAGCTCACTTCGTGTTTCCCGGAAAAGAGCTTTGAAACTGCTCGTTTTGAATTTCAGTTACTGAGTGAATTTATACCTAGTTTTATTTGAGCTCATTGGAGTTGAGTTTATATTTTAATAAAACAGAAACACACTTAATATGTTTTATATTCATTAACTTTTCCAGGTAATCATTAAAAGTTACTGTTGTATCTACAAAAAAGTAATACGTATCATAGGAAAATAAACATATATTTCGCAGTAAATTATTTCTCTACTATTAGAAAGAAATAAGCAATGAAAAACTTTATCTTCACAGTATTATAAAATGTAGGTACCTACTCAGCATAGCAGTTCATCAACCAGTAAGTAAATGTAACCGTTGTAATATATTTAAACTAAGGGCTCCACTTCGTAAGCGTGGATCCCGTTTTCCCCTCTTAGGGCTTGAATTTAGCAAAATCCAGTCTTAGTGAGCCCCTACGCAGCTAGGTTCTAAAAGGAATGAAAAGGAAGGAAGGCTATGGCCTTCCTTCCTTTAAATACAAAATTTGAGACTCCGCACTTGTAGTTTCTGAGATTTCGTGATATTGTAAGTGAGTCAGTCAATCAGTCTTACTTAATGCTTAATCTTTACTTAACCTTTCGCTTTTATAAATATAGATGAAGGCATCTAAAATAAAAGCAAACATGACTGCAATCAAGAACTTTTCCATCGCTCGAAGTTATGTGGTTATATTTCCATTTCCTCCTGAAAACAACATTGACGTGATCTTGGCTGAAAACAGAAACAGACGGCAAAATGCAATCACTTCGCGGTTTCCTTAAGAGGAAAAAATATTATTTAAAATAGGCATTCGGTCGGAGACGAGGAAATTGGTTGAAGCCTTCATCGGAGACGCATGTGGGACAAGTTGGGGGAGATTTGCTATTTATTTATTTATTTGATCACCAACAACGTTTATTGCGCTTTATCCTTAAAAAGTACCTTTTAGTACAGATGAATGATAGCGCCTATAGCTTAGTAGTTCGACTGCGGGATTAAGTGATTTTGCTTTTAGTAATGTATAAGGCAGTTACTTTCAACTATGAATAAAACAGGTACAATATGTTTGTAGGTAAGCTAAGTACCTGTACCAGGTGATGATACCCCAATAACCTTAGCCAATAAAATAATCTAGGCTGACAATATAGGTACCTACTTTTAATATAAACGCGGAAGTTTGTGAAACTATACTTACACAGCTTACAGCTAGACAAATAAATAATCGGATTGGCTCCAAAGCTCACAAGCAACTAGTTTGTGCCAGTTGGGTTAAACAGCAAAATATCACATACTTAGACAATAAATCTGAAGTCGAGGTTAGAAGCTATAAGAATTTTATAAAATGTCTTCTATGCGGGCAAAGATAAAATCGTATTGCGTGGACATTTCTAGCATTCCCCCATGCATTGCGCCGGCTGCGGTATGTTTGCTCCGTAACAAGATATTGGATTCGCGGCCGGAATACTTCTACGTGAACGAATTCATTTTATGGCCCATTAGTTAATGCTCATCTCACTCCACTAAGCCTTCAGTGAAAAATATTCACAGCTATCACGCTTGTTTTCACGGTGAGTGGGTATAAAAAGGCCTGAATATGTGCCTGTTAGACAGCAGCCTAGTTTTTTTTAGTTTTTGGAATATGATTTTTATATTGTTTTAAACTTTCATGGTCACTAACATTATTGACGGGATTGCTACCATGTAACAGTGCCGAAATATCGGAAACTCAAAATTAAGGTCCATGGTAGCAATCCCGTCAATAATAATAATTATTTTTATATTGTTTTTTTTTTTTTGTTTTGTACTTCATTGTCACTTTTCCAGGCGGTTCTTCTGATCAACGCTCTTGATTTTCATCAGCTCTGAATCTTCATAATATATTCCTCATACTTCCATATAGTCCACTCTGTAACAAAAGCTCCCAAGCCATTACAACTGTTCCAGTCGGGACTAGATTAACTGAAATTAAGCTCTATTTATTTAATGTCTGCTCAGTTAGGAATGTATTAAAACAGTTGGTTAAAATTTTTGAAAGTTGGTATGATTGTTGAAATTATCTCTGTGTGTTTATAACTTTTCTCTAACAAATATTTCTAGGGTCTAGGGGGTGAATTTTTAGAACTAATCAGAATAATAAAATTAGCCTTGTTCTTACAAAAGTCAACTTATCTTTACTAAAGCGACGTTATAAAATAATCAGAAAACTGATTGGCATTATTGTAGACTTTTTCCGGGAGGGGAAAAAATGTAAACGGAGAGGTTTTCCCTCAACTTTAACGAGTGCTGAAGTCAGCAGAGTGCCCTGTTTTAGCACGCCCTAAAACAAAATTTAAGGCCCACTGTTTTATGGAATATGCTCCTACAACAATTTTGAATTATAATGACAAAAGTACATAAACTTCATCCTGACAAATATCAATGACTCAAAGCAAATAGATTTACAAAAATAGTATAAAAGAGAATATGATATAAAATGATCATGAATAAACTTGTGACGTGTAGTTAGTGGTTTCAGCTATGAATAACATCGGCCAGAACTTAAAACACATGGTAAGCTGGCATATTAGACAAATTAAATCCAATGTATCTTTTTGCTTTTTCTTCTCTCTACCTTTTTGTAGTTCGTTCGTTCGTTCATTCGTTTCAGCCGAAAGACGTCCACTGATGGACAAAGGCCTCCCCCAAGGATTTTCACGAAGACGGATCCTGCGCCGCTCGCATCCAGCCACCTCCCGCAACCTTCACCAGATCGTCGGTACACCTAGGGAGGCCTGCCCATGCTGAGTCTTTCGGCTTGTGGTCGCCACTCAAGAACTTTCTTGCCCCAGCGGCCATCAGCTCTACGAGCTATGTGCCCCGTCTACTGCCACTTGATTTTAGCGATCACATATTGTGGCCTTTTTGTAGTGCGTACAAGTAAATGCCATAGCATTAATTTCGTTTACTTATCTTCGCTGTCTGAGGGCTTAGTGTGAGTTTACATCAAACGTCGTCACTAGTGAGCGCGTTAAAAAATACATAAATAAAAATTTTAGTTCTTCAAACTTTCCGCTAGGGGCACTGTACAATCCGTCATATAATGTCACTTTTTTACGCGCTCACAGTGACTACGTTAGATGTAAACTCACACTCAACCCTCTGAATTCCTTAAGACGGAACGGTCAAATAAAGCGAGAAAATATGAATGGTTTCTCCTTAAGACTGTTAAAAGGAATTATTGCCGACAAAAGAATCCCATCAAAAACAATACTTGTCAAAAAAACCAAGTCTCGCAACTCAGTTGTTCTACGGTAAAAAGTTGTGAGATCCATGTAATACCAAGTCCAGGCCAGGAAATCTTTAACGTTTTACATAAATAGGTATATTGACTTGGCCATCGCACTAAATAATTTAATTTACACGTGATTTCATGCGATGGCCAAGTCAATATAGTATTTATGTAAAACGTTAAAGATTTCCTGGCCTGGACTTGGTATTACATGGATCTCACAACTTTTTACCGTAGAACAACTGAGTTGCGAGACTTGGTTTTTTTGACAAGTATTGTTTTTGATGGGATTCTTTTGTCGGCAATAATTCCTTTTAACAGTCTTAAGGAGAAACCATTCATATTTTCTCGCTTTATTTGACCGTTCCGTCTTAAGGAATTCAGAGGGTTGAGTGTGAGTTTACATCTAACGTAGTCACTGTGAGCGCGTAAAAAAGTGACATTATATGACGGATTGTACAGTGCCCCTAGCGGAAAGTTTGAAGAACTAAAATTTTTATTTATGTATTTTTTAACGCGCTCACTAGTGACGACGTTTGATGTAAACTCACACTAAGCCCTCAGACAGCGAAGATAAGTAAACGAAATTAATGCTATGGCATTTACTTGTACGCACTACAAAAAGGCCACAATATGTGATCGCTAAAATCAAGTGGCAGTAGACGGGGCACATAGCTCGTAGAGCTGATGGCCGCTGGGGCAAGAAAGTTCTTGAGTGGCGACCACAAGCCGAAAGACTCAGCATGGGCAGGCCTCCCTAGGTGTACCGACGATCTGGTGAAGGTTGCGGGAGGTGGCTGGATGCGAGCGGCGCAGGATCCGTCTTCGTGAAAATCCTTGGGGGAGGCCTTTGTCCATCAGTGGACGTCTTTCGGCTGAAACGAATGAACGAACGAACGAACTACAAAAAGGTAGAGAGAAGAAAAAGCAAAAAGATACATTGGATTTAATTTGTCTAATATGCCAGCTTACCATGTGTTTTAAGTTCTGGCCGATGTTATTCATAGCTGAAACCACTAACTACACGTCACAAGTTTATTCATGATCATTTTATATCATATTCTCTTTTATACTATTTTTGTAAATCTATTTGCTTTGAGTCATTGATATTTGTCAGGATGAAGTTTATGTACTTTTGTCATTATAATTCAAAATTGTTGTAGGAGCATATTCCATAAAACAGTGGGCCTTAAATTTTGTTTTAGGGCGTGCTAAAACAGGGCACTACCTACATTTTTGAAATTCTAATAATTCCGTAACCGAAATTATCCGAGACTTTCGGATAATCTGAAATGATTTCATATCCGTGACCGTAACCGAAACCGGTATAATATTATTCTAATATCCGTAACCGTATCCATAACCGAAACTTCATATCCTTATTATCCCTGTTACCAAGTACAAGTGCAGGCAGAGCAGGTAGTAAAGGCGCGCGCGCACGGGTGAATTTTGTCACAGTATGTAAACTACTAATTACTGTCATGGTGACAAAAGTTTCTGTGACTGACTGTACGGTAGTCAGTCACAGAAACTTGAATTTTGGGCACATTAGAATAATAATTTTTAACCAAGGTAGATAAAGTTAAAATCGGGACTATTTCCAAAAAACCAAAAATTGTCGACAATTACAGCAAAAATTTACCAAGTATTATACCATTTTGGAATCCTTACTAAATGCGCCAAATTATGACGTCACTTGCCACACTCGTGTGGTACATTTTTTTTTCAGTACAGTCAGTTTAAACTAGGCGAAATTTTTATTTTGAAAATTTTTTTGGGAATAATGTATTTTTTTCATCCAAGCTGGAGTAGCTGGTTTTGTAATTTTGATAACAATTTAGAGAAGCATTATTCAGGGTTACAAAACAAACAAAAAATTTGGAAAAAGTGAAGATTTGTGGCAACACGAGCAAAAGGACCGTCACCTGGAGTAGAATTTTTTGATTTTTTATAAATGCCTATTATTTTTAAAATATGCCACATAGATTTTTTTTTATATTTTTCTGATAACCAGCACAACTTGCCTCAACACCCAGTTCCGGCTTGACGTTACATTACGGGACACCCTGTATTACAATCAAAATAGAGAAACACGGGTCTCAACGCGACATTTTTATAAAAATGTCGCTTTAAGACGCAAGTTTCTTAATTTACACCACTAAGCTCCTGAAAACATAAACTTTTCTTTCTATTAGATTCTTGGAAACGGATAACGGTATGTTTTGTAAATCATCCTTTTCAACAACGCAAAGATGACACATTCTCGGTCACGAAGCACTTGTTCGAAAAGTACCTAACGTCTTTCTAACTTGCGAAAAGTTTGATCGATAGTTTACTCGTGACTTTCGTGAACAAACTGACAATCAGGGAAAACATTTTTGCTATAATATTGAAAGTAAGTACGGCTGATGGCTTCTGAAACTGAAATCTGCGTCCTAACCATTGCTTTGCCAAGAACTGCAATATCCCAACTAATATTATAAATGCGAAAGTAACTCTGTCTGTCTGTCTGTCTGTCTGTCTGTTACGCTTTCCCGCTTAAACCTCGCAACCGATTTTGATGAAATTTGGCATAGAGATAGTTTGAGTCCCGGGAAAGAATATAGGATAGTTTTTATCCCGGTTTTTGAAACAGGGACGCGCGCGATAAAGTTTTTCTGTGACAGACAAAATTCCACGCGGGCGAAGCCGCGGGCGGAAAGCTAGTTTTATTTAAAGTGCTTTGACGTCATTGGTATAAACACGCAGTGCTGTCTTGAGAATTTTGCACGAAGTTAAGCTTTTAAGTTATGGCAATAGGGTCGAAAGTTGGATAGTGACGCTATTTTCGCGGACATGGCTGGGGTGGAATGCTGCATAGTGAGACATGGGTGACCTTGCGTCGTATTTGGCAACCCCGCGTCGATACCGCAACGCTGACTCACGTGGCTCGTTCGGAAACAGACCCTGACTTACACCAAGCACCAAGTTTCCAGAATCAACAAAACAGACATTGATTCATATTAAACCTCCAATTATATCTTATTTAGCTGCTGAATGATAGATAGATATTTATTTGCATCACCATAATTAGACATAGAGGTATAGTCTGGTCTGTGAGCACGTACAATTTCACTCGCTCGCACACTCACTGCGGGCGCCCGTCATGCAGTCGCGACAGCAACAAAATTACGCGCGAGCGATAAGGATGGGTAGCTTGGGGTCATTGGACAAAATTCTACGTGCTCACAGACCGGGCTTTAGATGATTCTTAAAGCTAAATAGATCATTATGGACCATGTCGGGCACTGCAATTAGAAGAGGAGGAGGATCTACTACTATCACAATATGCAGATGCAGAACATAAAGCTTGTTGAATCTAAAATAATTATGATAATGATGACCACTTGATCTATCGACGGTAGGGTTTCTGATTTCTCGACTTATTTTTTTTCTCGAGTTTCGGGAATTCTCGAGGCCAAAGTCTCGAGTTTTCTCGGGTCTCGAGTCTTTTAATTAAAACTGTTGAAATCGGTTGAAATTTAATAAAAACGCGGGTTTTTATTAATGTTATAATGTGTCTGGGTTATAATCAATAATACTGTAAAGTTTCAACAAAATCCGTTCAAAAACAAAAAGTTTTTGCGTGAAAGAGTAACAAACATCCAGACATCCACACAAACTTTCGCATTTATAATATTAGTAGGATAATTATAACTTAGTAATTAACTAAAGGAACAAAAGTCATAAAGTCGCGTGTACTTTAAGGATTAATAACCATAAATATCTGGAGCTCCAATTGAATCACTTGTTTTCCAAAGAACACAAGTCCAAATTAATTGAAAAATTACGATAATAAACCTACATTTACAAACAAAAAAAAACTTTTAAATAAATTTTTAAACTTAATGATAACGACTTGAATAAACGTATTTACGAGTACCTAAACTAACAGATTGTTAACAAAAAAATTTCAGTCTTTAAATCAGTCAGTTATACAAACATAATAAAATATAGCATAGGGTAGACCGGGGACAATAGTACCATTTTTTGGAAATTGTTCAATATTGAGAAATCTAATGAAATATAACTTATTCTGTTAGTATGCTGTAACAACTAGACTCCTAAGCTACAAATTTAAGCATGCAGAGTTGAACTATTCTTGCGAATACTTAATGAAAAACGAGTTTGAACTGTACGATGTCTCATGTTACAATTGACCCCTACAACGGGTCAATTGTACCAATAATATATGAGGCTATAAAAGTCGTTATGTTTATCTAATCATCACCTTTATTGGTATTCTGTACTCTTAATCTCCTACAATCATCATTCTTTATTAATTGAGATCGAAAATATTTAGGAACAAGTATGAAAAATCAACACTAAAGTTTAAAAACAAAACAATAACTTTTCTTCCATAAAAACGAAAAAGCTAACTGTTTCTACATAATATGCCATTTATTTGGCTCGGATATTGCTCCTGAAACAACAATAAGCATAATAACAATGATAGAATAATCAAAACTTAAAAATCTATTTTTGTATGAGGGTACAATTGACCCCTGGTACAATTGACCCTGATTTATTTATACCCACTAATGCTTCACCCTTTTAAATTTTTTTCATAAGCCTGTTCATAAAGGATTAGATCCGTTGATCCGTGATCCGTACTTTTGACTCTACGTCGAGGCATCTAAAACAAAACGTTCAAATACTTAGTTACTTACTGAATTAAGCTAAAATGTACATATTCAGAAGGGTTTTAGAAACCTATATTAAAATATTTTAAGTAGGCATTTAGGTACTTATATCACCTTTTTATCGACATCTACCTACTTATTTAATAAAACACATTAACTATTTTTTCAGTGGGTAGGTATGCATATAATTATAAAAATATAATTGTAAAAATGTAAAATAACCACGTGAATGTTTTATAATAACTTATTTTATTATAAGTATAGGTACTTTAAAACCAATTTAAAATATTAAGTATAAAATAAGGTTCCGGGGGTTAATTGTACCACGGGGTTGATTGTACCGCTACAATTGACCCCATGGAGACTGGTACATTTGTTCCAAGTAGGTAGTCAAGAGAACTTCACCTAAAATTCAGTCATTTTCACAGTGAATGCCAATAATTCGCTGTCGATACAAAGTTTAGAGCCTGGATAAACTATTGACAACAATACTTTGGTAACAAATAGCATATTAGGCAACTTATGGGCTCATACATTTGACATAAAAACTTACTGCGGCTGGGCAAAAAACAAAAATCCTTCCTGTACACCTTCGTTTTTCAGCGCAAGCGCCGCCGACTGGTGAGCGGATAGAAACACAAAAAGCGCATATTCTGACGCTATGCACACAACCTAACGTCGCTTGTATGAAGAAATATCGCCGATGGTACTATTGACCCGTGGTACTATTGTACCCGGTCTACCCTACTCGTAGGTGAACATTATTAGTTTCGGTTAAGATCATTACTTGCAAATCAAATTAGTTAAAAAAAGGAAAGACTAGGCCAGTCTAAACGCAACGTTAACCTATTAAATAATTAAAAACTTACTTTTGTCTAAGAAAATAGGCTTTCAAGAATATTAAAGCTTCAAATTCGAAACTCGAGAATTCTCGAGCTCCGGTAATTTTTTTCTCGTCTCGAATGAAGCCAAATTTCTCGAGTTTTCTCGAGTTCGAGAAAGCTCGAGCAGAAACCCTAATCGACGGACGGCCTGAAGACAAAAGTTCCTGTTTGAGTTTTGTGGAGGAAACCAAACCTAATTAATTTGCATTTCTTCTACACTTTTACAGACTTCTTCTACAGGAGATGATTTAGCTAACATATATTTTTGATCGACAATAGCACAAATCCGGACGTACTTCAGTATAGTTTTCCCAGAGAAAAACGCCATAAATAGAGGACGGAACGACGCCGCCCCGACGCGCCGCCGCGGCGCCTCGTCTCCCTGCTACGCAACCGAATTAGGTGCTTTGTCGTGGTATCTTCATAATAGGGGGTAGTTGCAGCAGGTTTGCTTCAAGGTCAAGTTGATGCTATATGTTTATTATAACAAAAACTTATCCTTGTTTTTTTGAAGTCGGTTAAAAAGGAGCAAGGCAAGAACAAGGTGGAGGGGAATGTTTGAAAAAGTTAACTATTGTTTTTGCACTCAAGTTATTTTATAGCACGCAAAAAGAAGGGACAGTAAAGGAGCTTATTATCTATAGGAACTCCGTTACAGTAGTTGTAACACTTGTAACTTATTACCAGTTAATAGGTACTGTCTTTTTAATTTTTATGTAACTATATTTTTTGTATTTTTCCTTTTTTTATATCTGTCTGACTTGTTTTTTTTTCTATGTACAGACATTCGACCTCTTCAATTTTATTATATGTTTAAATAGATTACATTTTTATAACGTGTTTGGATTGAGGTGTTCTGTCAAGTCAACGTCTTTATGTGGCATGTACCTACTTAATACTGTTTTAAATTCTACTATCTAAAAATGTTGACAATCTTTTTAGTGAGGATTTCATACAACATTGACTTAAGACTATGGGATTTATTTTGTATCTTTATTCTCCTCCCCTATACATAGATTAAGTGACAGGCCTACTGTACCCATAACTTATTTGTGCTGGTGTGGTATTATTATGTTTATCACAGGGACTTTGACTGAAAGATGGAGACTTCGCCCACAGGCGTCATCTAGATTCCTAGAATATTCCGCTCAGATCACAGCTTGAACAGTAATAATATCATAACTTGTTTTATTTACAGATGACTTATCTTATGTATAGTGTCTAGACAACTGAAAATGTTTATACAAGGTGTTAGGTAAATGGGTATATGAGCCGACACTAGCCCATGTTAACATGGGCATATAAATGGTATGGTGAAGTCAGAAATTTGATATCATCACTTTATTTTTTAAATTTTCATACAAAATAAATTTTATAAAATCCGTTTTGTATGAAAAATAAAATAATTGTTTTTTTGCTTCTAAATCAACATTCGTGATCATTTAAAGAACAAAATTTTATTCGTGTGTTGATTCATTGTAATTTTAATAAGAAAACTCACGCCTGTATTCACAAACATTACTATGAAGTCTCACAGTGCGCGTGGACGCACAGGGTGGCACACGAACCAATCACAGAGCTCTATTCAACGCTGTGCGTTCGATTTGCTGATTCAATTCAAACATCGTTTGTGAATACGGGCGTCATTCAAATACATTGCAAAAACTGTATAACTCTTTTTTGCCCTCGCAAATTCTCCTTAAGGGGGTCGACTTTCCCTATCATGCGACGCCATTTATTTCGCTGCAAATATCATTCTAGTAGCAAGTATAATATAAGTTTAGCAAATTAAAATTCCATTCCGTAACTGTAGGCAGTTTATCAAAGAGTCAAGGTCAAAAAGTGGTGCAACGGCAATAAAATATCCTTGGAACTTTGCAAATGTGCCAACTTTAAAATCGTTAGTATAACCCATTACATTAACATCATAAAAGATTGTAGACAAAGATAATATAATACACGTACGAGTATAAATGTAGTGGAATCTCTATAAGTCGAATCTCAAGGGAAATGCAAAAAAAATCGAGTTAACGAATTTTCGACTTAACAAGAACTTCGAGATACAAGGACTTAACTGCTGAAATTTCAACTTGTAGAGGACGGACAAGCTCCGCTATGAGTAATCGTGTCCTGTGGCGACAAGGACAAACATCACGTTCACAGCTGTGTTACTTAGAAAGTTTCATTGATGTATTCTTTCATTGCACGTGTACAAGACAAAAACAATAGATTAGAAGCCCCGAACCCGAACATTCATTTTGGATTTTATTGCTATTATTTCGGGGAATTCCAAGTAAGACGTTATTATATTTTACTAACTACGACTTACGGAGTCCCCTTTTTTTTTCGAGTTATAGAGTACTAGCTTTCCGCCCGCGGCTTCGCCCGCGTGGAATTTTGTCTGTCACAGAAAAACTTTATCGCGCGCGTCCCTGTTTCAAAAACCGGGATAAAAACTATCCTATGTTCTTTCCCGGGACTCAAACTATCTCTATGCCAAATTTCATCAAAATCGGTTGCGAGGTTTAAGCGGGAAAGCGTAACAGACAGACAGACAGACAGACAGACAGACAGAGTTACTTTCGCATTTATAATATTAGTTGGGATAAATATGTATCATCAGTACTTCGTAGGGAAATAACATTTTGTTCGAGTTACAAAGTCTAAATAATTCGAGATACCGCGTATTTAGGTGCTCAGCGGAAGGGAATGGCAATTTTTTTCGACTTCCTGAGGATTTTGACTTAACGAGGTTCGAGTTATAGAGATTCCACATTATGTAAGCTTTATTACAATTTTGAAGTTTCTACGAGTTGCAAACAGAATCAGAATACGAAAGATAGTAATTAAACCCATTTTTTAAGTTAATTAAAGACACAAATGTAGGGCTTATTTATTGTTTTGTTTAATTTGGTAGAGATTAAGTATTCAAATCCAGAGTAAAAGTGTCTCGAACACGTAATTTCTCGTGGAAATAGTAGCAATTTGTGTCTTTGCATATTTTATTTACCAACCCCAATTCAAAAACTTGTTTCATTTGTTTGCAAATGAAACTGCATTGTAGCTTTCTTGTGAATGGCTTTATAATTCCCTCTCTTTCTAACTCTTCCTAATGCAAATTATGCTATACAACACTACAAAAACATATTAGAGAATTAAAATGAAGGATTACATTTTGTTATCACATTAGACCATTCGTATACGATTCGAATACTCATCCTGTACTCACTTATATCATTATAATAGCTGATATTATTATGGTAGTCGACTGCTAGTTATACTTGATTTTCTCCCAAGGAGTGCTACACAGTAGTATTTCCAACTTTTTCATCCAGCCACTGTTATCATCTTGAGGTTATTGCATAATATTATGCTTCAGGAAACTACATTATACTCGTAACGCTCATAGTCTCCTCGTAGTAAAAAATATTTTTCGTAGACATTTAAAAAAACTGTGCGAACTTTTTTTTACGCATCAAGGAACTAAACATTCTCGTAGCGATCGTAGTCTCGTAGCATTGAAGAATTTTCGAACACATTTCAGCGATCTTTAACCGACTTCAAAAAAGGAGGAGGTTATATGTTCGACTGTATGTATGTTTTTTTTTTTTTCTATGTATGTTCACCGATTACTCCGTCAATTGTGGACCGATTTTCAAAATTCTTTTTTTGTTCGATAGGGTACACTTCTGAGGTGGTCCCATTGTCACCAAATCAGGATCTAATGATGGGATCCTAGGGAAATCGAGTGCAACCCTCAAATTTTATAGGCACGTATATCGTTTTTCAAACTTTTTCTTAAGTTATTCAAGTATTTGCTCCTGGGAATCATCATCTCATATTGATGAGCTGATGATAGAAGGTAAAACTCTTTAATGCTTAGGAGTTGGAGGATAATTCTTTTAATTTTATAGATAAGTATAGTTTCTAAAGTTATTCAAGTGTTTACATTAGATATTCATCATCTCATCACGATGAACTGGTCATGGTAGGTACAACTCCTTAATGCTTAGGAGTTGTAGGATAATTCTTTAAATATTATAAGTACAAATAGACCAACAGTTGTATTCTTTCATGTTTTTAAGGTGGGCTGACGGTTTAAGGTCTTTTTAGGTTTCCTATATGGTAACCTGTATTTTGTAGGGAATATTATTTTACACTAGACATGAAGAATATGGTCTTAATGTACTGCCTACCTTCAGTGGTAACATCAAGGTAATAATTAGTTAACTAAAAAGCAAGAAATAAGTAAAATTTTATTTAAAAAAATAAAACCGACTCCAAAAAATCTACACTAAAAAGTAGAAAAATAATTACTAATTAGGTACCTACTTATTCATTAGGACGAATTAATATTTATGTAGGTATACCATGATTGATACTTTTGGAGTTGGTGCAGGTAAACTTTACATGTTTCATAATCTTGGCACCGACTCCAGAAGTATCAATCATGGTATACCTACATAAATATTAATTCGTCCTAATGAATAAGTAGGTAATTAGTAATTATTTTTCTACTTTTTAGTGTAGATTTTTTTATATTTATTATTATTGTATGTCTAAAATTAGCTTATAGTAGATTTTTGATTACTGACTTGTCAAGATCATTTCTTGATGAACTGTTTCCATGACAAAAAAGATATTTTATTCTCGGAATAAAATTTGAAAATAATCGAACTTTTTTTAATAAAAACCTTCTGAAAGTTGGGTAATAAAGCGCCAGCAATTCAACTGAATTAATTTGCCATTTTCATCTCGTTCTCATTCCCGGTATCACTTAGGTACTAGTCTAGAAAAGCACTCTAATGGTGTTTTTCGTGTCACAAAAATACCGCACATGAAGCATTTGATATAAAAGTTGATTTTACTTACTTTAGCTTACTGTCAGACACAAATGTTAGCTAAGTGGTTCAAGAAGTTATTTACTTACATACTTTACCTTTACTAAATGGAATGTTTCCCTCATAACATTCGGTATGTTGTAAATCCTCTTACTTATGTACAAGATTATACTGAAATTTTCATTGTCTGGTAATCTGAGTGCGGCTAATTAAGCGCAAACTAATTAGAATCCATGTTGACACAGAACTTATTATGATATCGTGTTATAAGGCGAGTTGGATTTAAGTTGCTATCATTTTTATCATTAAATAGGACTTGAACAAAGCAATTACTCGTAGCTGAATTGAATGATGACCAGTTGGGTTGGTCACCGCTTGATGATGAACAATTGAATCATCAGATTAAACAATGTTTTTATTCATAGTCCCTTTATGGGGAGAGTTAGGAACTTCAAGGACGAAGCACACTTATTAACCCGGAAACGGATCGTAACCGTATCAACTCGAGGCGGTCAGTGAAACTTCGTTCTGCAGCGCACACTTATCCGCACCATAACGTAAACGCCTCGCGGCGAAAGGCGATACCGTGTTGATGCCTTTCCGGTTAATAGGTATGACCTTAAATTTTCAATAGCGTTATATTTTAGAATTACGGGTAGTCTATCTAAAACTGCTAACAAATAAAACTTTAGACAACATTCAGTCTCCATAGTGCAAACACATTAACCAGCTCTGTGTATTTTGGGACAGGGAAAACATGTTAGAATCTCTGTGACAAATCCTGTGACTAAATTCTCACATTTTCGACCCTACTCAGGTAAGAGACGCTTGCTAAAAACAATATCCGCTACACGTACAGTCGGATAAAAATAAACATCTAACCTCTCTTATGTACCTACCTAAGCTACTTAAAAGTCGCTTAAATTATGTAAGTACTAGCTTTTGCCCGCGGCTTCACCCGCGTGAAATTTTGTTTGCCACAGATCGTCATTATAGCTTATATGTTATTCTGGGTTATAAACACTGTAAAGTTTCATCAAAATCCGTTTAGTAGTTTTTGCGTGAAAGAGTAAGAAACATCCAGACATCCAAACTTTCGCATTTATTAATATTAGTAGGATTACTTTTTTTAATTTATCAGCTTTGTCTGGAATGTAATAAAGAGTATAATATAGCTATCTATCTACATATCTAATTACTGTCTTCTTAAAAAATACAGATAAAACAGTCAAAGCAATTAATCTATAAATCATTTCCCAGAACACAGCGCCCGGAATATTTCAAACCGTTTTTCCAATCTCGGGAACCATTACCGCGGGTCTTTACGAAAAATCATTACCGTTTGCAAAATCATTACCCGGCAAATGGGAGGTCGGAAACGACACAGAACCTGCCTGCTTAATTACCACCCGGGATGGTAATTATGCGTGTATAGCCAGCACATCAAAGGTAATTTTTGTTGCAAAAGCGGTATTATTAGAACTACATAAGAGTCCCAGTGTTTTACCTTGATGTGCTGTCGTCTGTACATCATACATCTGATGATACATTTTTGTTGCAAAATCACTCCTGTTAGGTATATCTAAAGAAGAAGATGGTCCATTGAATAGCTTGATCTGTTTATTTCTATGAGGGTTAGAGAAACCATGTTTATGGGTAGGTAATGGGTGGTTGTTTGTATTTATGTGAGTTATGAATGTCATGCAAGTGTAGGAATGAATATAGAATCTTGGAGTAAGTACGAGAATGTGAATACAATACATCTTTATTACGTTGAAAAAAAAAATCATTCTCAGTGTAGTAGGTATAAAAATATTTTACTTTTGAAGCCTTTAAATTGATAACAAATCGATCTATACATAATAGTACCCTATATTATTATTCTCAAAAACAATTTATACTTTACAACAAACATAATACAAGTTTTCACAAAGTTAATCCCTAAAGTGACAAGTTGTAAAGGCTTTCGTCTAAGACTAAGACCTGTGTGTCAGCTTGAGAAACATTTGTGAATGACTTTAATTAAAGTAACAATGTTTTTGTGACGTAAACAAAGTGCCAATAGTAAAATTTTAATTAAAGTTTTTGTGTTGTCGCGAGAATAGCAAGTTTGGGGAGCATTCCTTGATGTATTGAACTTGTCACTAAAATTTAATCTTTTCGTATCTGCGTGGTCTAGCAGTAAGAGAACTGAACTTTTATTTTATTTTAGGTATTTATTATTTATTTATTTAGCAGTAAGAGAACTGAACTCTCTCTAGAATAGTTTTCAGATTCATCTCTCTCTACGCAGACGGCCTGGTTTTGAATCCCAGGCTCATGGTACAGCTCCACTTTTTCTAAATTCTGCCAGTAAGGACTGTATAAAAATGTAACTTTAACCTACTGTTGTGTAAGGTTTACGTAAACTTTACAAAAGAACACCAATAAGTTTTGTTCTCAGAAACTTGTGAGGTTAATGGTTTAGGATTAAAGGTTTACACGCTCCGTTCATAAACTTAGCCAAGCCCTAGGTTGGTGTAAAATAATCAGATATAATTTAAACTGAGTTTGGATAGTCGGAGATTGTGCCACATCAAACTATCTTCCACAAACTTACAAATTATACCCAAACTAACTCGCAAATTAGGAATAGAGCTTCATAAATTAGAAATGTTTTGTCTTTAGAGGTACTAACCCCAACCGCGATCCCGTCGTTTAAATATTATTGGCAATCTATGTTCCTAGAATTAGATAGCTGGTGTTAAAGTTACCTACATGGCAAATTCGATGAGATTGTGGTTATACCTGAAGAGAATTGGCAATCTTCGGAGAAATATAGTTCTGAGAATAACTGGTAATGGATCCACTCTTTACTAAAGATCCAGTGTTGAGATCTGTGGTTAAGATGATGTGTAGAGTTAGTATTAGTAATTTAATATTTATTTTTAATCTCGTAGTTGGATTGATTGGACGATGGCACATAAAGTTAAAAACTGTGACATGTTATGCAAAGGTGAGTTAGTAAAAGGTGAGTATTATTTATTTTGCAACAAAATTTATATTTATGTGTTCTTGGAACTGTTAAAGGCATCGCTCTACCAGCACCATTGCGTTTGCCAAATCACGTTCACAGAATTGATAGCAGTGCCATCGCAGTATCATTTTCATGGAAACGGCTATATACTTTGATGTACCAATAGTGAGAGTAACAAGTTATTGATTGAAAATGAATACGTACTATCGGCAACAGTGTTAACTGCCCATTGCCAGTCATGTCATCTCGTTCTATCGCAAAGAATCACCATTGGACTAGAGCGAGAACAAAAACGGAGATGAATAGTTAACACTGTGGCCGTGTGTATACAACTCCTAGAAACTCATAAAAACGGTGAACCAACTTCATTATGTAGGTATTATTAGCATATTCCAACTTTATACATAGGTATTTCTCTAGCATATTTCGTACCTCAGCAAATATACGAATTCATTAACATTTTACTCGTCCAATACGAATTAGCAGACCTCGAGTGAAGGGTAAGCAAACATTATGCTTTCAACATTATAATTATTCGTAACTGACCCTCAGTGCCCAGGTATAAGATGAGGGTAGAGGTATTATATCCACATCACTCGGGATGGGCATTACGGAGTATTATGAAGAAACGTGAAACGTGAGACTTTGTACAGACTGAGATAATCTGGAGTACGGTCAGAAAAAAGGTTAATAACAATAAACTTTTAAAATAAAGTACGAGTTTTGGTATTGTTTCGTATTTACCTTAACACCACGTAACCGAATAAAATTAGACTTATGCCCGTTTTCACCATCAATCCCTAACTTTAAAGCGACCTTTATGAAATATTAGGTACCTAACACCTAACAGGAATTTCGTTTTCACCAACACATAAGAGACACCTTAGGCCTTATGGGATCACTTTAAAACAGGGGCCCGATTTTCGGCCGCCTAAGTGTTAGGTGACAGTTATATTGTCAATCACGCCTATTCGGCAAAATGGAAACTGAATTATATGATTTTTTTGGAGCTTTTTATGCAATTGAGACAGTGGAAACACTTTTTCACTCAAGTTTATTCAGGCGGCCACATAATAATATTATAGAGTGAGACAGGATTACATACGGTATAGATAGTAGGTATTGGTCACTCATAACTTATCTCATAACCAAGCTATATTTCTGGCTTCGTTTGTAGTCCCTAGAGCCCTAACAATACCTTATAATTAGATATAATAAAGATTTGATAGGAAGGAGGGCTGCACTACGGCTTTCTTGGCCTCAGTGGGGGTAAATGAAACACAACGCGGACGGTTGATATCTGGTTTATTACTGCTATGCTATTGCTATATACAAGATTTACACAATTCAATGTGTCCAGTCCAATGTGCCGTCGGTGTAGAGTGCCTACGGTGCACGTTGAGGGTTCATGGGCCAGTCGGCTAGCACGTAGGTCGCGGTCGATGCTGACGTGCTCGTACAGTATCCTTGTGGGCAAGTAAAATTATAACTAACTAGCTTTCCGCCCGCGGCTTCGCGCGCCATTATCTACATATTTTACGGACCCCTATTTTTTTCCAAAATAAAATTTAGCCTATGTTACTCATGGATAATGTAGCTTTCGAATGGTGAAAGAATTTTTAAAAACGGTCCAGTAGTTTTTGAGCCTATTCATTACAACCAAACAAACAAACAAAGTTTTCCTCTTTATAATATTAGTGTAGATTTATCTTTTTCCTTGAGGGAAAAATTTTGCTTCATTTCTTTTTTCCATTGTCATTTTTATCGTTAAATCGCACAAAACTACACACAGAACTCAACAAAATATCTATCAAAATCAATAAGTACATTATTATTTTCATTTATTGTGGTGCAGCAGTCATCTTGACATTTACTTTTTTAAGGCAAAGGACCCAAACCACAGATTACATAATAGCCCAAATATCTTTTTTGTCTTTAATAATAACTCAAAAATACAAAAAGACATCAGTTTTGGTCAACTATTTCTTAGTTTTACTTTTATTTCATTTGTTTCTGTGAAATACGTAAGATATTCCCAATAAAATATTTTATCGGAAAGTACCGGTTTTTCAAACGTCACTAGGCGCACGAAGAAACGCCACCTGACAAAAGAGTCCCTACTTAGGTTTACTATAGCATGGTGAAAACGAACTTAGTTTAGTGGGCAGTTTAGGTGATCGTTTAACCAAAGTGATATTTAGTTAGCAAACGCTTAAGGGATCGATGGTGAAAACGGGCATTAGACAAACAACACAGTTGCTGTCAAAAAAGGTTTGATCTTTGATTGATTTTGAATATTTGTAGCGACACGAGTTGCCTAACATTATTTTGTCTATTTGTTCACTTGTACGTACGTCGTACGTGTAGAAGCTTAATTTTGGAAATGTGTACTCTTTAGGATGAAATGGGCCCGCATAGTGGCATGGAAAACAGTTTGTGGTAGGTCCCGGTTAAGTTGTTTTCTGTTCTATTACGGGACTATTCCCACCTCTAGTCGTTCCCACCGCTGCAACTCCTGTGTAGCCAGGATCTACAGCTTCAACCAATAAAAACCCAACCAGTGAAGGTCAAGTCTATTAAAGATCCCAGCATTTTTTCAAGAAAAACATAATAGCGGTATCTCAACATGAACGCACACTGAATCACGTCGGCGGATTAGTGCAACGCGAGACGAAGTCTATTGAGCCATTAGCGGGCTCGGACTACAATTTCATTTGTTTGTTTTCAGCCTCAAATTCATTGTTCGAGTAATGAGGCCCATTCGTCCTGAAATGCTAACGAACCTTCGTGATGGTTAAATGTTCATTATCCCGCGCTGGCCGTTCGCGGAGTGTAATTTTAAATAGCGATCGCATTTTGTTTTTATGAAGCGTACTTTCGCGCGCTTTTGTCTTTAAGGTTGTAGAAACTATTGCAATATGCCATCATTGATGTTCCATATTAAAATTCAATAATTTGTTTGCTAGAATACATCTTTTCTGTTTTCTTGTTAATATTTTTGCTGTTTTTGTATACTTAGGCTGGGTTGCACCATCCAACGTCAAAAATCTGTCAAACTCCATACAAAAAACATCGGTTATCGTTATAGTTACAGTCAAAGTTAGGTGGTGCAACTCAGCCTTAGTCAGAGTACCTAATACTTAACCCATTCAATATCAAGTTAACTAATTAACCCGGAATTTTTTGCGTAATTTTTAATAGCGCGATTAATTGCTACTCGGTGTAATCTCGGGCGCTATCATAAATAATTTAGATACAAGATCCAATTACTTTATAAAAAGGTTAATTGCCCAACATTTCTTATCTAAAGTAAGCCTATGCCCATTAATCTCAATATCTCGAATCTTTTAATCTACAAAGTTACCTCCAATACAAAGTTAATATCTAACTTAATCTATAAGCATTCAACGTTAACTAAAACTTTGATTAGGGGAAAGTAGTACGAGATGATCCCCTTAAGCGGGAATCGCTGTAAAATACATATTTTTCAAAGTAAACCAAAAATAAAGACGATTACTACTAATATATCGATAGTGGAAGTATCAATTAATGTAAGGGACATTTTGGCCAAAATGAGTTATATATGCCAACGCATTCAGAATTTTCGGCTCTATCGATTGGTATACTTGAAATGTTGATATCTTTTAAAAAAATGTCCCTTACCTTAAACATTTTTAGTCGTCTGAATACGACTTTTGGGGAAACAAATGATTTAAAGGACGTAAATTCCTTTTAATAATACAATTCAGCCCTTACCCTAAACTGTTGGTTTTAACTTTTGAACTCATTGAACCTTACTTCATTTAAAACTTTTTGATTTATTATAATTAGGCCCTTACGTTAATATGCATATAGGATATATTTTTTTTTTAAAGATTATTAGTAATTTGATATTACACAAATTACTAATACTCCCGTTAGCCCCTCGTACTAAGCTAAATATGCTTGTGTCACGAGTGAGCTCACCACAATAGTCGAGCGGCGGCGGGGACCGAACCCGCGTTCCCCGGATCACGAGTCGGCCAGTCCGACCCCTTCACCGCTCGGCTATCGTGGCTTCAATCACGGCTGATATCAATTACTTTTTTTGGTGGTGATATTCATTTAATGCCTCCCACTCCTACTACACTTATGAACACTAAGTTGTCTTGTTTCTATCTATTTTCTGTTTATTTTTACGCAGTTGGGTTTTTGACCGAGGGGCTGCAGGCTCTTCAGAAGCTGTTCAATTCCGTCATCCTCGAAGGAAAAACGCCTACGGTATGGCACAGAAGTGTGGTGACACTCTTCTTCAAAAAAGGCGACAAAACCTTGTTGAAGAATTTTAGACCCATCTCACTTCCGAGCCATGTCTACAAGCTGTTTTCGAGAGTCATTACGAATCGTCTCGCTCGTAAGCTCGATGANAGTATCATCTCCTTCAGACTCAGGTGAGTTATATGAAGTTCTCTTTCTTTTATTTCACTTCCCTTTACCTACTCCATTTACTTTTTTGTTTTAATTCCCAGGGATCATCTCGTACATATAGGAAGGGATCATCTTGACCCAAGTCCCACTTTTTGTTAAATATTTGCTAAAATAATCTACAAGTACGCGGCTACGTTTTTATGGCCAAAATATTAAAATTAAACATAATAGAAAGCCTAACGACAACAGTAATTACATTTAACATTGTTTGAATAAAAGTAACATAAGCTCAAAGTCATGCCTATTTTAGATCAGAAGTACACAATTTTTCTTTTTTCTCGTCAAATTCGATGTATCGCTCAGGCCACCATTACGATTTGACTGAGGCGGGGATGTGCCTAGAGCTATGTTTTACCAGTGAAAGAAACTAAATGACGTTAGTGGTTTCAGCACAATCGCGAAAGATCATCTTACCCCAGGGGATCAAGTCGTACTACTTTCCCCTACTGGCTTCAAATATGCTTCAATTTATAACGGGTATGCTTCAATTTATACCACAACACATTTCCAGGTGCGTACAAGTTCGACAACTCGTCCGATATTGGACGGCCGCGCGTTAATTGGACTCGTGGAGCTATGAAACGGTGCAATGGCCGAATTTACTCGTATTTTAATTTGATTTTATAGAGGAAAACACGAATCGATAATGTTAAAAAATATGAAAGTCATAAAACTCATTTATTTTTGCAAATAGGCTTTTCAAAAGCACTTTTACACGTCCCAATATTAACCCTACCACTGCTTCGGGACAATAAATGGGCCAGTGCTGAGAAGAAGCAGCGCAAGAAACTTAGTCACTTTTGTCTGTTAATTCTGTTATACACTGTTGCGTCTTATATATTTTTGATAGTGCAACGACTTTTCAACAAGACAGACCTAATGATCACCAGACCTACGTTATTTTATGAAAGCTGAAAGTTTGTCAGCGCTTGCTCCTAACTTAGGTAAGAATGTTGATGCATCATGAAGTTTGGGTCATCGTGGCTTTAGCTGCTACCCTAAAATGATTATCTAGCAAGGGATTGGAACTACAACTACTCTGGGGATTTTTCCCAAAATCGAGTAACACGAACGCGAACGACGGAAAAGAAAGGACAGACGCAAAACATGTTTCTAGTTGGACACCCAAGTTGTCGACGCAGACAAATTGATAGCCGCGACGCCTAATTTCTCTCTAAGGGCAATAATGTATCGGGTATTTCAGACAACTCATTTTTACTTATCTTTAGGGGTTAAACAAATGGCGAAGGTAACATCGGTTTTCATTTTGGTCTCGATAGAATATCGAGAGTTAGTGTTGGATGACATTATTTTTCATTCACTTCATTTTCTCTACAAAATGCACAAAACATTTTATTGAAATAGACTCGATGGATAGTCCTTCTTTCAACCTTTAGTTATTTTCAGAGCGTAGTATATTGAGGATCAGTAATTTAAGCATACTAACTAATCCTTGTACAAATGTCGACATAAACATTATGATATTTTAATAAACTTATAATACTTAAGAGTAATTTTATAACTAAAGTGTCCATAATAGTCTTATCTGTCGTCGGTACAGTGAACGTAGTAAAACTATTGTAAGAGCAGAGTATATAATAGAAGTCCAAAATACATTTCGTAGCCCGTGGTAAACTCCAGCCTTAATAATGGTCATACAAGCCCTGATATGCAGTTAATGGAGCCCATTCATGGTATTGATGCATGGGCTATCTCGCGGCGTATCTACATCTATGATCAACTGATGGATTGATGATTGTTAATGCAGGCTTGAATGTATGTATTTTATTTCTCTTCCTTGGTTATTTATTTATTGATAAAGGTATACCAACAGCAATACACATTTAAGACATTCAAAGTATACATCACATATTGGGGTTTCAGTTTAAATATTATTTATTATTATTAGTTATTTTATGTTTAAGCTCTACATCTTCTAGGTCATTATTTTTATCTTATTTTTCTTCAGCAATAGTAAGTTTTAGATTAGATATTGTTATTGTTTACCATAATAAATAATTTCAAGTTGATTAACCACTAGCCTACGCTCGGAATCTAATCAAAACTGTTTTTCGGGAATCAGGTGTTTTATTAAAGTGTCCTCCTACGCTCAGTCTGCTTAGTCAGTTTATTTATAGGTACCCGAAGTCATTGATGCCTAAATTGTCTATAATAGTACAGAAATACCTTAGCTTAAAACAACATCTCAAATGGACAAATACTTTAAATACTTCCTTATCAAGTTATATCGGTCCTGAAATTACTACACCTACTTAGAAAAGCTTGTGAAATTCCCACTCTATTTTTAGTGGTAGGTAGTTTTATTCTATAATTAGCCAAATACGCCAGAAGGAAGGTTATTTAGTAAATAAATAAATGTCTTATGATGATACACGATGTCTATCCTTTATTTAGTCCCCAAAGTGTAATAAGTTATTACAAATCACGTTAGAATGATCTTTTTGCATGTATCGTGTCAAAAATTGAAACTTTTTACCATTGAAAGCTACATCTAACCCTCAAAAACACTAACACAGCCGTACCCTTCCGTCATATTGTATTTTATCTCACCCCCATATTTTACCCTTTCTGGGTTCAAGCCTTCGCCCCTCTTACTTATTCCGTCAAACCGCGAGCCGTGACACGCTTCAAGATTTGCGTGTTCCGTTACCTGCGGTGGGGAAAAAGCATAGAACGAGAGAGATCACATGCGGGTTGTAGACCAAGAGCTTTTTTTAGCAAGATACCTGCAAGTATAAAAGAATTGCCATTGAAATTATTTAAAAAGAAGTTGTATTTTTATTTAAGAATTAATAAAAATAAATGTTTCAATTACCTATATTGGACTGTAATATTACCTACTTTATTATTATGTGTGACTTATATTATTATGACTGTGTTACTTCGATAGTGAGTGTAGTGGAAGTTAATAAAATGAAAGAGTGGACTGCATACAAATAGTTGTCTATTCGGTATAAATTAACAATGTTATCGAGACCGTTTTGTGCAAAGTCGTTGAAGAGAGTGCGTCAGGATCGTCTTCTTAGATGTTCGCTCGCGAACCGAACATTGCTCGTTCGTTCGCCGAACGCTCGCCGCTCCCTCCGGTCACGCCGCCCGCGAGCAATGTCCGTGAGTAGACAGACTGGATTAATTGTTACACGCCATAATTTGGCGAGACATGTTGAACTGTGTCATCAATTTTGTGTTCTATCCTATGTACCGCGTTTCATGTAATAAACAATTTGAATTTGAATTTTTGTCACGGAGGATATGATTTGCGCACTGTCACCACTGCCGGGCGGCAGGGTGGTGTGTGGGCCTCCTAAAGCCCTGAAATGGGCACGCGCTGCTCCGTCCTGAAAAGGACGGGGTATATACCCACTAAACCTTCGCGGCACTCCATCATCGCCCCAGTGGTGGTATCGCGAGTATCCAGCCATAGCCTTAGATCCGCGACGTGGACCAAGAGCTAAGCTAACCTAACTTAGCTTGCATACCTGATGCAGTTGGGAAATGCTTTGCGCATACCCACTGGTCAATGGGGATGGCCAGTGATTTTGTGGTTATGTGGGATTCCCCCCGCCTGATCACTAAAACCCGACGGTGTGCACCGGAGCCCAATGAAACGGAGCCGCGACTTATTGTCCTAAGTTGGACATTCATCCGCAGCTCCATCTTAGGCTAGGTCTCGCTCTATACGGGTTGTAGACCAAGAGCTAAGCCAATCTAACTTAGCTTGCATACCTGATGCAGTTTTCCATAAAACACAGAATGAGAGACAAACCAAAACTGACGCAATTTTTTATAGTTTTTATCAATCTGTAAACTATATGTATAAACACTGTGAAACAGCATAAGCTATGCAAGCTAATAACTAACTAAGCTTAGCTCTTGGTCAACAACAAGCATTAATTCGGGTTTACAACTCATATTGGAATGCCGAATGTCCAAATCATTTTTGTGCGGAAGCACAATAGCACAATCGATCAAAAGATTAGGCTTTATAGAGCCCTACAGCTTTGTATCATGACATAAAGCTCAAAATTCGATTAATCAGATAGAAAATGTCACTGACACACAAGAGAAAAGGATAGAAACCTTTTAGAAATGCTTAGGTACTTACTGCCTTTCAGCTGTAACTTATGCTGCAGTTGCTTTGTATCGTAAAGGCAATCTATGACTACTAATGACGTACACTTTATTTTAACTTAGTTATTTACTTCGTACTTTGAAAATTACTTGCCCCTGTTTGAATACATAGAAACAATTCAAAATCAAAATCAAAATTTTCTTTATTTGTTTAGACCAATTAAATTAGTTCTTGCAAATCGTCAAATGCTCTTAAGGAGCCTATACATGTCTCATTCTTTTTTGCCCTACCAGCGCTTCGAGACAAACATTTGGCAAGTGCTGAGAAGAAGCGCCGCAACAAACTCAGTCACCACTGTCTGCCGGTTTAAAAATATAAAAAAGTAGGAAGTTACAATACATTCAGAAGCAAGTTACTTACCACGCGCTCCCGTTGATAGAAGGTGGCCTTTAAGACGCCCATCTAGCACGAGACCGCGTGGCAGTTTTGAATATATTTATTTAGTGCCGTGCTAATTTTTAGGTTAATTGTTGCGTTTTGATACATATATATTTTATGTCAGGTATATCTTTCCTTGACCAGTCCCCGAAGGCAGCGCCTGTTCACAGACATGACGTGTGAACCGGCCATCGCTTCACTCGACCATATTATAGGGAATGTAACGACCCGCCTCACACGCCACTTTGTGCCACAGGGTCAAATACTTTTCTTAAATTAATGCAATACTTTGGCACCCATGGCTTATTGATTAGAGTCCGCGTAGACAAACTCGTACATTCCAAATATCTATAGGAAACCTTGGAAAACTTCCCCTTTGAATGGCAAATAAACCATTTTTGTCTATTTGTTTTCATCCATCAAGGGGAGATACGTACAAAACGGTTGGGGCGGCTGCAGCGATCGGTTTACTCTCCGTTTTATTTTATTTTTTGTGCACGGTGTGTTCAATCGTGTATTTGTTATACTTCTGTGATATTTTCGTTCTGTGTTCTTGCGGCATGAGTGGCTATTTATATCAAACTACCCTCACACCGCGCATTTACAGGTAAGCAATATTTCATATTATATTTCCATCCTTTCGGAAGTGTTCAACTATGTTCATGATAGTAACAGTCGTTCAACATTTCCTAGTAAGAGCGATTTATTGTTCGGAGCTTCTAGGAAGTACCTAAGTCATTTAAAGTTCTTAAAGTTTCTAGTTCTTATCGAATATGTCAGTATGACATCATCTAAAAGAAACCAGCCAAAATAATTCGAACTAACAGCAGCAAACTTCAAAACCCACTTTAATTTTTCACTCGCCCGCCTGCAGCAATCGAACTGTAAAAGCCTCTCTAATTCACTTCGCATGTCAGATATTGTCTACCAGAATGCATGCAGTTTTCCCGCAGCGTGAAAACCCTGCGTTGCCATGGTTACCAGACGCTGCAGTGCTTTCTCTGTCCCCCAGGCCGCAGTAAGCGTCTGTCCTTTGCCGCGGGAGGACGCTCCTCGGTAATTCGAAATAACGTTCGATGCCTTAACATAGATCCGAATCTATGCGGATCTTTCAGGTGAGCGGGAATAGGCACTTACAAAGCTGGTATATACCATCCTAGACTGCATTTCACTTTTACTTCAGGAGTGATTGCAGTCAAGTACCTGCACAAAAATAAAATTGTTCTCCGATCAGCGGCCAGCATAGTTCTATAGTGTTTTTGTGACTCTAACGACTTTTTACAGTTTGAGTAAAGTTTCAAAATGTGTGTCTCTAAAAGAACTATTTTGGATGCAGTTACAGTGATGAGTGGTGGTTTTGAGTGAAAGTGTGTGAACCATGAGGGTTGTTCTTCCTACCTTTTGGATGTTTACTTCGCTGACATGACGGCGACGGACCGAGCGAACATTTTCTCTGACGACGACGAGGACCTGGTAAGAACTTCTCATTTCCAGTTATGTAACTTATCCTTGAGATTTGGATCTTTTCCAACACGAAGCTCCCTGGTTACATAAACTCTACCTGCAGTGGGCGGTGTTGCGAGTGCAGAATATTTATTATTATTATTACCAATATAAAATGGCGCACTTAATGAGATTTTACGTTAGCAAATTTTTCAAGTCTTTCATCGACATTACTGGAAAATTTTAAATTAATATTGATTTTTTGGTTATATTATTCATATGACAAGTATCAAGGCTGAAATACTTAGCTTAAAATTGAATGTTGCTTAGAAGTGAGAATTTAAAATTATTTCAAGTGCAAATTCTCAAAGTTAATAGTTGTTATTTGTCCAATATTTCAATAAAAAGAAATTAAAGACAAACAAATAAACTCAGTTTTGCTCGCTCTTATGGAGCCTTTACATATCTCATACTTCTTCATCGACTAGTAAAGTCGACTGGACTCGACTTCTAAAGTCGAAGAATAAGTATACCTACTCTATGTATTTGTATGTATGTAGATAGGTATGTTAAGCAATCCCCAAAATGGAAACAAAACATAATTCACTTGATGTTTGTCGTACGAGATTTCCTTAATCCTAACAGTACGAGTACAGTACTCATCTCATCAAGAAACAAGACACTGAAGCAAAGCATACATTCTGACTAAAACATGCGGGTACAGTCTGCAGAATAAGAAATGAACACTCCAACCCCTCGCCTTCCTACACGAGGAAAAGCATTAGGCACAATACAATAACCATTCTGTGGTACAGTGAGATGCATATTTCGGTTTGGTCGGGCGTTTGGTGTAGTGGTTCGAAACGGACTACTATTCTGGAGGTAGCGGGTTCGATTCCCGCACAGTACAAACATTTGTGTGGATGAACATATTTGTTTGTATTGGACTGGGTGTTTTCTATGTATAATAAGTATGTATTTACAAAAAAAAAGTATTTAAGTATGTTTATATCCGTTGTCTAGTAGGTAGGTACCCATACAAGCTTTGCTTAGTTTGGGACTAGAAGCGCAGTGTAAAATGTCTAAGGATATTTATTATCTAAGGATATTTATATTTGAAGTAGTTCAAAAAAGTTAAGTGCCAAACTATGATCACTATGATCACTGGTGTAGTCCAGCAAGTAAGCAAGACTTTTGAATCTAAATAGGCGTCAGCGTAGTCTGTTTTCATAATAAAATTATAGTGCTTTTAGTATTTTTAGACCGTCTAATCTTGTTTTAAATCATAATCCCTTCTATTGCTTCACAAAATAATACCAATTTAAGTTCAGGAAAAAAATATTAAGTAGTTCGAAACTAAGCTTCAGAATTACACCTATTACTAGAAACTAGATTCTAAGAATTTAAAATTTAGGTGTCAGGTCAGCATTTATTTACGTATGAGATTCTGTAGAACCACTTAAAACTTCAAGTTTGATATCTTAAAAGCTATTTCTAAGACTAACTCTCGAGTAGAGATTGTAAAGAAGAGACTAGAAAAAAAGTTAGATAAAGTCATCTTTAAAATTACAAACATTCGCTACATTTGTGTGGCTACCTGTACCTCTAGTACGAAAAACTTTCGAGTTCGTTTCGTTGCGTATTCAAAGTGTCATCGAAAAATTTTGTATGAAAAATTAAACAGCGCCCCCTATATTATAGCCGCCCTAGGGGGCGCTGTTTAATTTTTCATACAAAATTTTTCGATGACACTTTGAATACGCAACGAAACGAACTCGAAAGTTTTTCGTACTAGAGGTACTGTACTTCACCTTCGCGTGGAGTTACTCCGCAGAAGTGCACATTGCGAGTGGAGTGGAGACATAAATCTTGCACACAATGACGCCGTGTTCGAGGCCGCATTGTGCGCGACCTTGCACGGCACCTGAACCAGGCACGGATCAAGGGAGACCTAGGCCTTTCGTTGAATGCTTTCTGTACAGTACATAGTCACTTCACTTCTTACTCCGCTGAAGTGCACAGTGCGAGTGGAGACATAAATCTTGCACACAATGACGCCGTGTTCGAGGCCGCATTGTGCGCGACCTTGCACGGCACCTGAACCAGCCACGGATCAAGGAAACTTAGGCCTATAGCAGAATTATTTCTGTACAGAACACACTCTCTTCACTTTTTACTCCGCAGAAGTGCAGGGCGAGTGGAGTGGAGACAAATCTTGCACACAATGATGCCATGTTCGAGGCCGCATTGTGCGCGACCTTGCACGGCACCTGAACCAGACACGGATCAAGGGAGACCTAGGCCTATCTGAAGCCTAGGCCTATCTCCTTGCATCATCGTCTTCTCAGCCTATAACAATCCAGTCAGTCTTTCTCAGAAAACGTCATAAAGTAAGATATCCCCAAAATTTCAAACTCTCTTCATTATCATTCCAGTTAATGGCAGTCCATGTTGGAAGTAAACATCTCAAAGAACGCTACAATGCACGATCTGCCACTGCTTTTCGCATTCAGCTGCTTCCACTTAACTAATACTTACCTAATAACTTTAGATTCAAGGATCGTAGACAAGGTGGTATTAAAATAGAGAGAAGTGAAGTTCTTTTTATTAAGTAGTCTGTGACTTATCTTTTTGAGGTCATCGGTTCGTAGAGGTCGACCTTTCCTCGGTTTTCCGACAGATATGATTCACCCACTTTTTACCTTTTCAGTATTCGATCAGAAAACGTGTTGTTAGCGGTTAACTTTGGTGCGATACAGAACTGGAATTCTAAAGATAGGTCAATCTACTGATTGATTTACAGCCGTGCTTTATGTTCTTGTAGCTAGCACTACCAAGAGTTTCTTAGTTATTACTAAATGGAAAAAGTCATAGTAAGTCACCCTGGTTTTCGACATGTTGAGGGAAAAGCATCATCAACATTCATCAAGGAGATGTGACTTAGTTTTCACTTCAAACATCAAAGCCAATCTAAGGTGAGGTACACCGAAAGGATACAATTACTTTCATTACTTTCGATCAGTTTGATTATAGTGATCAATTGTAACCGTGAGTTATTGCCTCTCCTTAAACAATGTATTACACGAGTCACCCTTTGCTGTGGTTAGAACTTCGGTCAACACTGTCATTTAGCATAGAATCATTAGCCGAAAACGTACTGAAGAATGTCTAACTATTTAACTTAAGGAATGTCAGTAGTAGTAGTTACTTATGAACTATGCTTATTATTATACCTAGGTAGGTAAATAATAAAATTTTGGTTAAAGCTTAACTAAAGTTTTACTGCGAAGTTATTTAATTCATATTTAAATGTATTCGGTACACTCAAAAGACTCATGATTGGACAAACATAAAATAATAATTTGAAAAGTAAACGAAAACGGCAAGAAACTTCATTCCGGCAGAATTAAACTTTCCCCAACTTGTTTCCCGACAGTCCTTTCCTTTAGCAACAAAATTACGCATGAATATTTATATTTATCAACTTTGAGTTGGGTCACTCGACGTCCCGAGTCCCGCCCTGCCGAGTTTTTATGATATACTCGTGATATATTGCTTGGTTATTTTCCTTGGGCTAATAAGCCTGTCCGCGGCAGTCGTTCAGATAATTGAGGCTAAGGTAGCTGTGAACCTTTGGTAACTATTCGTGTCAAAATTATTAGTCAGCCAGTATAAGTCGAGCTTTCAGAGCTTTGTAACGGATTTCAGATGTAATGAAAAGTTAGACCACGAAAGATACTGAAGAAGCAGCTATTAATTACTGGATTAGTAACTTCATCATCACTATTTAAAAAGTAGTTATCATCTTTTTAACCCAAAAATTATTAAAATTGACCACTGCCTCGGATAGTGTAGATTAGATAGCACTAACGTCCCCACTGTAATTATGCAAATAAATTACCTGGACCTTTAGTTTACCAAATATGTGTATATGTATACCAAAGCATTATACAGTGTGAGTCACGTTAAAGTGTACATATGAAAATAGATGAAACTAGACCTTGATTTTTATTGACAAAAAAGAGGTCAAAAATTTTTTTAGATTTTATTTTTATTTTTTATAGAATTTTTTTTCTTCCAATTACTTATTGTAAAGAAAACGTAATAACTTTTAAACTAAGCGGTATATCCTGATAAAATAAAAACAGTAATAATGCTAAATAACAAGCGATACTAAAAAAATACATAAAATACACAAAAAATGCCAACAAATAATAAAAAATGATACTTTTTGAAAAAAATCTGCTTTTAAATTCGTGTTTTTTTGGTTATTTGATAAATTTCTCCATAAAATGCCCCTATAACAGGTGGTTTTTATTACTTTGTATTATTCTCTATCGTATTATCTTTGTAAAACCAAAAATCACACGACTCTATCCCTATCACAACATTTGCTATGATCGTTTGAACAAAGGCCTGTCACCACATTATTCTCCGCTACAGGTAGAGACAATTTTAATTTTAACTAAAATTCTTATTTTACTTCGAAATCTTTTGTTTTTATTTGAAATCTAACTTGTCTTTATCAAAATTACAAATCTAGAGCCATTTTCAGTTTCGTTGTTAACGAAGCATTGAATGGCGCGCTCGGAGAGGCTTAGTTCAAACGATTATTGCAAACGTTGTGATAGGGATAGAGACATGTGATTTTTGGTTATACGAAGGTAATACGATAGAGAATAATACAAAGTAATAAAAACCACCTGTTATAGGGGCATTTTTTGGAGAAATTTATCAAATAACCAAAAAAACACGAATTTAAAAGCAGTTTTTTTTCAAAAAGTATCATTTTTTATTATTTGTTGGCCTTTTCTGTGTACTTTATGTATTTTTTTAGTATCGCCTGTTATTTAGCATTATTACTGTTTTTATTTTATCAGAATATACCGCTTAGTTTAAAAGTTATTACGTTTTCTTTACAATAAGTAATTTGAAGAAAAAAAAACTATAAGAAATTAAAAAAAAACCTAAAAAAATTTTTGACCTCTTTTTTGTCGATAAAAATAGGTCTAGTTTCATCTATTTTCATATGTACACTTTAACGTGACTCACACTATACTAAATAATTGCAGCTGAACTTTCATTATTTAAATAACCTTTATTCTCTCACGTTCTGCCCGTCCGTCACTCTTAGAACTCTAACAATGTTTCAGTCGTTTCAAGTTGATATTAATTTCGCTTCGACTCTTTGTGCTCAAAGGAAAAAGATATTTATCTTTCGTAATACGTCTCTCATATTTCAGTAGGAATCCGGCTCTAGTAATATTCGTGTAAATCGTAAAACCACAAAACGTTTTAGATACATGTACAATGATCTACAGTGTTTTGATACAATCGTACGTTTCAGCCAAATGACGTCCACTGCTGGACAAAGGCCTCCCCCAAGGATTTCCATAACGACTGGTCTTGCTCTGCCCGCATCCAGGTACTTCCCGCGACTTTCTCCAGAACATAGGTCCACCTAGTGGGGGTTTTGATATATATTTTTTTATCCACAACGAGGAAGCTCTTGGCCTGTATCTCACCTGATGGTAAGTGATGATCAGGCCGGAGGTGGAAGCGAGCTTCACCCGGAATCCTCAACCACGGAGGAACGGATATAAATACATATGCCAAATATCTCCATTCAGATTAGTTAACGTTTATTTGAGAGATAAGTTCTTCATAGGCTATCAGGGACTTTGCCAGGTAGTTGAAATGGACGTATATTAATCTATATAATTGACAGAAATAACATTCTAAAGAATCTCTTGATGTTGCTACTTACATTTTCTTAGTTCTTACTAAAGCAAAGGAAAGGATTGAACGAAAGTTACTAAGAAAACTTTAATCAAAGGAAAGCTCTTAAATAACCATTCGGAGAATCGCTTTGAAACTCAGTATCTTTTATTTCATTTGCAAAACAATTATTTTAATGAACCCTTGAATGTCAATGGAAAAATACTACCTCGCTTTTTAAAAGATTCCTCTCAAATAACTCTTTGGGATGTTAAAAATAATACTGAAATTGTAACGAGAGCTGGACATTTGAAACAATAGGCTAGGACTCATTGCTGGTTAGCATACTAATGAGAAAAGGGTTAAACGAATTTGGTTATTCGAGTAATTTCTTCCATCGACACTAGTCTTAACTCGCAAACGAAACCACATAATTATTTGGGTTACGTCATTGCTAATTACGTGAATCAATTGAGTGGCAAAATTAAAGTTTTAGAGATATTGTGCTGACCAATACTTACTTAAATAATAGTAGTAGGAACAAAGTAGAAAAAGCCTTAATCGACATTGGGTCTGCTCCCTGAGGCAATCCGCCCTCTTAAATAAACAAGTTTCTGTACAGGGAATGGCTTGTAAATTAGTGATGTTAAATGCCAAACTTTATCGATACAAAATATATACGACCCGTGTACAACATTTATATTTTTTTAAATGTTAAAATTACAAAACAATGTACTTAAAATCCTTATATTTGTGATGAAAATAAATATTATGTTGTTTATGAAAAGTCAGTGGCTTTTTTCAAGCAGGTAGACTATTATTGAATAAATAATAAAACACTAGTTATCAAACTATGAAAAAATCTAAATAGAAGCACAATAGAAGTCATGAAAATGTTTTATTTTCTGATAATAATAAGCCTGAAATAGAAGTAGTATGCATTTAAGTTTTATTTTGATTTACTTTAAAAATATTCTGATCGTATCGGCACACAGAAAATATCGTTTTATCGATAAAGTTATCGTTGGGCACATCACTCAACTGAAGTTTCCACTGCGTTGGTTATTGCCAGCCTCAATATTCATGTTTCAATTTATTTCGCAACAAACCACTTTGTGATGAAAACTCAGTTTGTTGATTAAACAATGTTAACGCTTAAACGTCAATTTGGGATATTGGGATACTATTGTAATTGAATTAATGAAAACATCTAATCTATCTCCAGGACTTAGGTAAATAATGGAAATATAAGAGCCAATTTCAACGGTCTTCATGAAGTTTCAGATGAATTGTTTATGAAAGTTAGTTTACCTGACGGATAAGTTTCTATTAGGTTTTAGTAGTCAATCTATACAGATTGTTTTGTTTTAATATAATCTTATATTTATAGAGTGCTGTATCAAGCTCTAAGTTACTGCTGAAATTCCCAGCATATATTCTTTAGGTTATTTCAAAGCAAGTATTTTTCTTTCATCGCTAACGATATCTCTGAGACTTTACTTATGTTGTTACAGTCAGTTTTTCCCACCAAGCTTTCGCATAAAATATGGTTACATCTTCCACGTAACTGTAACTCAGTTTACTTTTTCTTATATTGCAACAATAATACCAGAAAAGCTGGGAAAATGCGAATATGTCATATGCACTCTATGAAACTGCAGCATAAACGTGGCGCCGACGTTTTTATTATCGTGTCCTCCCACGCCTTTACGATCTATTTACGAGTATGTTTGAAATCTTCTATAAGTTGAGAGAGATAAACTTTTAAAAGTTAAACTAACCTCCGAAATAGTGAATAGAATAGATGACATACACACACAGTCACACTATCGATATATTATAAAAGGTAAGAGATACTTTAAACTTTTAAAGGTATTTCTTTACATACACATTTGTGAAAACAAATTACAAAGCCATATGAGTTGGTCTTACAAATCGAACGTTAACATAGGCTATAATATCAAGATCACATAACCTAGGTGTGTACCTAAGTACTTACTTTCGTCAACTTCATTGAGTGATTAAAACGAAAATATGTTGATGCTTGGTAGAGCACTGATTACAGTCCTGATAGTGGTCGTTACATGACAGAAAGAGTTGAAGAGAGAGAGAAAAAGACACCATTACGTCAATGGGGATGNAAAGCAAGAGTTTTAATTAGTCCGTCAGTTAACTTATCAAAAAATACTCTACACGTATTTTTCACTTTTTCAAACTAATGAAAGTTTAAAGAGATAAAGCGCCCCAAAGTTCATAAGAAGAGGCCCGTGACGTCAACGCTTGCTTAAAAATGCCGCACGTTGTGACGTCGTGCGCAACTTCAACGCACCATAACTATGTAATTATTTGTTAGATTGACAAATAAAAATATATGTGTCCAATATTTTTTGATATTAAACATTACGGACTAAAAAAATTTTTTTAGGCAACTAGCCTATTGTAACATACACCAGGATGGTTCAGAGTTTATGAGCCGCAAGATGTCTGAATGAGGGCAGTTTACTCCCACTAATTTTTATGTGAATGTGCGTAATGCGTATTGCTCCATCCAAACCCGCACTAACATTAATACCTTCCTCGTAAGTAGTAATTAGGAAAGTACTATGAAGATTACAACCCATTTTTCTAGTAGGTTGATTTCTCTTTTGACGCATTATATTAATTTATTGCCAGCAAAGTAATGCAGATACATTTTCGCAATGAAAGTTGTGAATTCCGTCGTGGTTGGCGCGCCGCCAGCCACGGGAATTGTGGAATTTATTGCTGCAAATAAATAAATGCTCGTTTACGCTAATGAGTCGTCTTTATTTGGCAAACAACGCTATTTTGTTACTATAGTTTTACTGTTTGAGTGCAGTTTTGTGCAGCTAAATGAATTTTTGGATTGATACCAGCAGTTCCTTTGACAGTGTCGTCGAAAACGCTCCACCGTTTGCTTTCAGTTCTTAGACTCTTTCAGATGTGTTAAAATGGCTTTCAGAAGTACCTATAATATACATTGTTTACGCTCCTACAGCTTTTTATTGGGTCTAGTCACAGAAGTTCTTGAACAGTATTGTCAAAGAACCTGTTGCAAATAATTCGCTTTTACGGTATAGTAATTCGCCACCATGATGAAAGTCCCAGTAACATATACATCATCGGTTCTTTGTATTAATTTATTCTACGAGTATACCATTTGAGAATTATGGCCTGGATTGTGTTTACTTAAAGTCTCAGTTATGCCAATAAATGAAAATAATATTATCTAAAGGGTACGTGGCTTAATATGGAAACTCACGTAGTCACTTTTGAATAAAATATAATATCTTGTAAAATCTCCTATTTTACTCTC
>NW_021135539.1:0-972 GCF_004193835.3 Ostrinia furnacalis | reverse complement strand
ACCTAGATACATTCCATAGCAGCTGTAATAGACATTTAGGTACACACATTTACCAATTTTGGTGATAAATAGGCATTTTGTATTAGTTTTTGTATAACGCCTGAACAAAAACAAAGGGTAATATTTTGGTGTTATACATAGATTTCGAATATAAAAAATGTATAATTTAACTAATTAGGACATGACAAAAAAACTGAGGTATGTCTCGTTTCTGTCGGGCCTGGGTCACAGATGACCGTTCTTCTTTTAATTACTAAAACATTAACCATAATAAAAAGAGTTAAATTTATGAGTATTTCATGACTATGTAGAGATATTTGAAAATTATAAATAACTTGAAAAAATCGAACTGCCTAAGGCGGGAATTGAACCCACGACCTTCCGCTTGCCGGGCGACTGCTCTTCCAACTGAGCTACTTAGACACTGGATGAACCCGTCGAAATTTTCAAGTGTAATACGCTGTTACGGCCAGCGTTTCAGTTGGAAGAGCAGTCGCCCGGCAAGCGGAAGGTCGTGGGTTCAATTCCCGCCTTAGGCAGTTCGATTTTTTCAAGTTATTTATAATTTTCAAATTAGTTTGAGATGCGACTCTTAACGCTAAAAATTAAATAACTATGTAGAGATATTCGTATTCGCCGAATAATATTCGTATCGTAAAAGTAGTATTCGTTGCATCACTACTATTTTGTCAACTCAATTAAACTACTTTTATCAAAATTACAATGCAACCAAAAATCTTAATTTACAGGTAATTTCAAATTAATTAAGTTTTTAAGACCAGAATGAAGTGTATTTTTAAAAAACGTTGAGATTTCGGATTATTGGGGAATGGTGTCAAATACATAGTATAGTTCGTTAAATACACGAAGACGCGCGGGGTCGAGGGAAGCGCGGGGTACGGGGAGCATGGTCCGACCAATCCGACCGTCATCAATGTAATTTACGCGCGCACTCACGGACAACAACTATCC
>NW_021135538.1:0-685 GCF_004193835.3 Ostrinia furnacalis | reverse complement strand
AATTTTAAGCAGATTTTTTTCAAAAAGTATCATTTTTTATTATTTTTTGGCATTTTTTGTGTATTTTATGTATGTTTTTAGTATCGCCTGTTATTTAGCATTATTACTGTTTTTATTTTATCAGGACATACCGCTTAGTTTAAAAGTTATTACGTTTTCTTTACAATAAGTAATTTGAAGAAAAAAAATTCTATAAAAAATTTAAAAAAAAATCTCAAAAAATTTTTGACCTCTTTTTGTCGATAAAAATAGGTCTAGTTTTATCTATTTTCATATGTACACTTTAACGTGACTCACACTGTATTATTTAGAAGAGTAAATTAGTGTGGATTACAATTTTTTGAAACATTTTTCGGTATTTATAAGCTATATTTTTTACCGATTTTTTAAAAGCACTATCACCTAGTCGGCTAAATTGTACCACATCAAGTTGTATGGAACTTTACCAAAGGATTTTGAAATTTTTTTTAGTAAATCATATTTTGAAGTTATAATAGCGTAGTTATGTTTGACTAACAATAAATGAAAGCAAAAGACTGGCAAAGTAGATTAGGTACAAGTGTGCGTTACGATAATTGGAATAACAAAACTTGTACTCAAAATCGTGATAACGTGTAAAACAATATCGATTGTCTATGTTATTAACCACTGTTCCTTTTCGTTTCCTAATTTGTTAAGAATGTAT
>NW_021135537.1:0-501 GCF_004193835.3 Ostrinia furnacalis | reverse complement strand
TTACTATGAACTAGAGATGAAACGGATATCCGGCAACTATCCGGTAGGCCGGATATCCGGCCTAAATTTACTATCCGGCCGGATACCGGATAGTAGCTCACTATCCGGCCGGATACCGGATATTAAAAAACTACGAAAATTTCCTATAATAAAATGAAACACATTAATCTTTGAGTTAAATATCAATTAAATGGCTTATAATAATGACGGTTTTTATCTAAAGTCCAAAAAGTTACAAAAAAGTCATATTAAGGCCTTTCAAAATTTTAATCATAAAAGTTGGCATCCTTTTAATAAAGACTCATGATACATTGTGCATTCCCCAAATATGAGACAAATCCAATGAGATTTTTTGACATTATTTTAACTATGTATTTGTATTAGTGTGCTCTTAAAAAGAGTTTAAAACTATTGTCCAGTCAACAGCACATCATCCTATACATTTGGTTGCAAAATAACACTTCATCATTTCAGCCATAGGACGTCCACTGAACATAGGCT
>NW_021135536.1:0-4978 GCF_004193835.3 Ostrinia furnacalis | reverse complement strand
AGAAATTCAAATTCAAATTCAAATTCAAAATATTTATTTGCAGAATGTGGTACATTAGATGTTACATAATGAAATGGAATAATGAAACCAGCAAATCTTGGTCGCGGGACTCCCTTCTTCCCGGCCATCTTGGCGATGGACTCGAGGAGGGCGTCATGCAGCAGTCGCATCTGGTCCTCGCTCATGGGGGCCGAATTTCGGACACCCACTCGCACGGCGCCAGCTACAACGCTGTATTGTACCTTAGGGAGGGGGGTTGCCGTGACGTCCAGCCTAGAGGTTTTCTTCGGCTGTTCCCGCGGGGATTCTTCCTCCGAACGTAGGCGTTTTTTCGCCTTTGGATCGGGAGGAGGATTGTCGACCGGAATTTGATCCCAGGGCTTCCTGCAGAGAGCAAGGGCTTGTTCAGCACCAAGTTCCGCTGCAATCAGCCTCCGGAACCTCTTCCTGGCCGCACCACAAAGCCTGGCACGCTTTGTGTCCTTCGGGGTCTTTGTCGACTCTGTTTGTGGTTCAGCACTAGTGCCCCCCACAGACATAGCCGAGAGACTCTCCGAAATTTTGGAGCAAGGCGATTTGGAGGTCAATGAAGGCTCTCCGTCAGGCCTGTCCAATTGTTCCCCTAAGGGAGGAGTTTTGGGTGTTTTTATCTCATATTGTCATAATGTTACACTGTAGTGGCGGTACCTCGACACACAGTATTCGTATCCGTACTTGACATGTAACTCATATAAAAATGTCGCGTTGAGATCCGTGTTTATCTATTTTAGTTGAAATGGAACCCGAAAATTTAAAATCTTGTATTTCATCATAATAGCCGAACATCGATGTTACTAAAAACAATAACAGAGAAAGTATAGTCTAAAATTGTGTTCAATGATCAAAAATATTTTATTCAATGTTGAT
Source organism: Ostrinia furnacalis (assembly GCF_004193835.3). Taxonomy (NCBI): domain Eukaryota; kingdom Metazoa; phylum Arthropoda; class Insecta; order Lepidoptera; family Crambidae; genus Ostrinia; species Ostrinia furnacalis. The sequence goes on along the minus strand of NW_021135536.1, from coordinate 4,072 downwards.
CAATATTTTACCAATATTTTGAATACCTGCACAGACAGACATTCACATTTAGGTAGGTACTCGGACACACACTTAAAAAACTGTTTATAAGCTTACTTAGACACACGAATATCGTCAGCCTAATTTTCAAACTGCTTTATGTCCTTTTGTGCAAACTTTACAAGAGGAAATAAAAGTTTATTTTTCATAGTTATGGTACTAATAATTGAAGTATAATGATGTACTAATTGAAATATAATCATTATATTTCGATCTGCGTAAATTAAAATCGAGTCAACATTCCCGTAGGCAGTTATGTTAGAATTGGCAGCGCTTCGCATCTGTATTCTGAGCGCTCTTTGATATCGGGCAGAAGCGCGGGCGCGCGGCGGGAGGCGCGTTGTCTCGCTCTAATGCTCAAGGTCGTTCGGCCATGTAATCGCCTTAAGCTAATAAAAAAAAAAAGTGCAGGTCGAGATGTCAAGTTATTCCCGCGCGGTACGGATATATCATCTGCATTTGCCGGGTTTGTTGGTGGGGGTGGACCGCCACCAGTCTGGAGAAGTTTCTTCCTTTCCTCTGATTTCGCTTTCTTCTTGGTCATTTTTATAATGCTCCATTGAGATTTTAATTGTGGAAGGGAGCGCACGCCACCTGTGCACATACTATTGAAACTGGAAGTAAAGAACAATAAAAATTAACATTAACAGTTCTATATTCCGCTTATAATAATGTATTAAAATCGCTTATAAAAATGTATTAAAATGTTAGTTTCTCAGTAAGTGAATCAAATTTGTATCCTTATGAGAAATAAAGTGTCTTTAACCATAACCATATTCAACATGTGCCTCCCAAGCAAATTTGAGTGACGCTACACACAAATGCATGTTACATCTAAGAGCCCACATGTAGCAATTGAGACAATATATTTAAAAAGATTGTTGAAAAACGGGTCTTTTTACACACTAATTACTTTACTAATTAGTTTAATATTTATCTGAATTTAATGAAAGTAAGTAGACCACATACCTGGTTAACAAATCTGCCCACGCTGCCAGTTTTTTTGAATTTGTATTAGTATCCGTGTTTTTATTTTCGATGATGGATACACGCTCCCTCACTAAATCCATCAATATATTCTACGGAAATAATTATTGGGCATCAGTTTATCAACTAAAATGATGATTGTGATAAAATTAACCAGCACTCTTGTATCTTTGCAAAAACTGTTGAACTAACCTTATCTTCCTCCAGCCAATTTTCGCTTCTTTGTCTCTTCTTTTTATTTTTTTCGTTTTCCATGTTTATTTCTATTAGGCAATACAATTTTCTCTGCAAAAATACCACGAAGCACCTCTGCTGCACGAAACACAACACAAGCAATAATGATGATAAACAAACAAATGTCATTGTCATTATGTCAAAAGTGACGTAAAACTTTTTTTTTGGGCCGTGGACCATTGGTTTTGGCATTTTTATCTATGGATTCATCAGAACGACAACATAACAACGATAAAATGTCTTTTATCCAGAAGATAGCTAAAATGGGTTTATTGAACGTTTATGAATAGAGAATTTTATAAAAGGTTTATTAGCACTAATGAGCATTTTAACTAATGAGTGTTTTAAACCTATTTTAGAAGATTTTTATGAATAAGACTGGTAGATTATAACGGTTAACTAAAATTATTATCGCGGAAGACGGCGTAGGGCCGCCTACACGGTCGGGTCGTCGCACACGGTCGCACATGTTCCACACAGCCTGACATGTTCCACACAGATTGTCACGACATGTCGCAACCAGCCTGTCACGACATGTCCCACACAGATTATCACGACATGTCGCAACCAGCCTGTCACGACATGTCCCACACAGATTATCACGACATGTCGCAACCAGCCTGTCACGACATGTCCCACACAGATTATCATGACTTGTTCCACACAGCTTGACATGTTCCACACAAATTGTCACGACAACATCTTCACAATTCCTGATGTCACACAGACATCCCACACAGCTTGTCATGACATGTCTCACATAGCTTGTCATAACATGTTATACACAGCTGGTGGCACCCGGTGGACACGCGGCAGGAGCAGCCGCATGCCGACCGCGCCGCGCGCCACGCCGCACTGTACCGAGCTGGCTGTCGCGCCGCTGCGGCCCGCCGCGCTTGAGCCGCCACCGCCGCCCACGCGCGGGCACCTGCAGCTGGCGCCGCTAAGCGCGCTGCACTCCACGCACCTCTGCACGCTGACTACTTTCGGCTCTGCTGACACAAGAAATCATCATACAGTACATCTGTACACCATCGTCATCATCCTTAATGATTTATGGGATTAGTTAGGGTTCTTTGAACATTTTCACTTTAAACCCACACAGATTAGGCCATTCCACGCATAGCTTGTCATGTCATGCCACATGTCCTCCTCACACAGATATCAGGACATCTCACGCAGAATGACAATGTCCGCCCAGCTTCATGACAATGTCCACTGGTGTATGATCAACAAGTACATCATATACATTATTATTTTTTATTTTATTTATTTTATTTGGTGCACAAAACAGGGATACAACCATAACATACAAAGCTTTTAAAGCAGGCTATACAGTAAAACTTGTTGCAGCTCCAATAAAAAGTGCACACAACATACAATGCTATTCGAGTTAACAATAATTATACATAATACATAAATTATAAATAGAAAAATAATTATTTAATGTTAATTAATAATGGAAACAAGTTATTAATAAATATAATGAAATTTAAATCAATAATTCTCTAAGAAATAAAGATGAGAGAGGAATTATTTAAGTAACAATTCATTAACAGCTTTTTTGAATTTGTTTAGGGTAAGGCTGTAGATGTCAGGCACCTCCTCTATATCGGGTGTGAGCTTGTTAAAGTCTCGGCAGATTCTATGCATGGCGCTGTGAGAGGACGCGTTACTGGTACATAGTGGCACTTCGAATGTTCGGGGGACTCTAAGGGAACGTTTTGGTATTTTAATTTGGACTCGAGACAAGGTCGCTGTAGAAACCGACCCATTGAGGATCTTGAATAAGCAGAATATTCCATGAGCTTTGCGACGCGTCTCGAGGTTGACCAGTTTAAAATGATCCAGTCGATCGCTATAGGTAAGTAGCTTGCCCTTATATCCATGTCTGTACGTTAATACCCTGAGAAAATCACAGCTGATTCCTTTTGTATTGCATTTTCACTCACCAAATATCACAGCTGATGCCTTTTGTATTGCATTACCTTCTGCCCAACTCCAAATCACTTATTACCCTTGCTCAGTGTTAAGCTTCTTCACTCTGGTATTGTGCTTGACTGATTTGCTCACCACAGGGCCAACCCGCAGAAAGTTAAGTCACCACATCTAAAACTCAAGTCAAATCTAAAAATATGCACACTCAGCATGCTACAACCAGTAACCTTTTTATTAATCAGCTAATAAATAACCTCAAGATTAAAATCATTTTCACCATTGTCGCGTAGTGGGAAATTAATAAATAATCAACACTAGCGTAGGTACACAGATGAAATTACAGTTTATTTATTTTTACAAAAATGTGAGGGCGGGGTTCGGATGCCCGACTGTGGGTATGCTTTCGCAAATCAAATCAAATTAGTTTATTGCAATTGTAGGTACATATCATACATTGATGGATCTTAAAGGATGATGGGCATATTGGGCGTTAAACCAACAGAAACAAAAAGTATACTAAATTAAAGCTTAATACTAGTACTTCATTTCATAGTAGGTATGACAACAACCCTGAAATACGCGGGGATACGGAGATAGAGGTCGTTGAATATGCAAAGTTTCTATAGTATTTCACATCACATTAGGGTAATAAAATAGTATTAGGTCAATTAGATTGCTTGTATCGATCATATTGAGAGTATTGTATCATATCTTACTATCGATTCTATCGATTTAGTAAGTATGTATACCGAATAAATCATAATCGATAATTGAATCGACAATTGAATCATATTCGCGGTCCGTGACTTCCCTGGCGAGGGCGGCCGTAGGTAGATGGTGGCCGTAGGTGCTGGACGTAGTCGCTGCCTCCGCG
>NW_021135534.1:0-1343 GCF_004193835.3 Ostrinia furnacalis | reverse complement strand
TTACAAGCACTCACTGTTGTCTAAGCAATGTAGGTGTGTTCCTAACGTCAAAGATCATCCCCCCTAGACAAAACGCACTTTTTGATCGAATCGAAAATCGAATCCGTCAAAATTCCATACAAAAAAGGGGCTTTTCGACCACTTTTCGACTGGTTTGCGATTAAAATTTGCACTTTGTCTAGACCCGCATATCTATCAAAACAATGTGCGTGTGTGCGTTGGAGCACAGAATACATAGTTGGAGGAGTTTAATGTCGCGTTCCGAAACTCGCGTTTCTTTTGTATTAGTTTCGGCACGCGAGATAAAATGCATCAGTTTCCACGTCATTACATCAGTCAAACAAAAATCGCGTTATCAACAGTGTTTTATTATTTTTAATATCCAAATTTTAAATAAATAAAACAATTCGTACGGCTTAAAAGGATTTGACTTCAAGTCATATCAAATTTTAAAAAAAAAGTTGTCTGTTACCTAATCTACTGAGTTTGCTTTTGTCAACTGATACACGAAACAAATTCGTAGGTATATCGTGTTTTGTGCAGAGTGTTTAGTTAGTTAGTGTTTGTTTAGTTCGTGATTAGTGAAAAAATATTTTATATTTGATATGCCTCCTATAAGACGAAGCAATTTAAAGGAGAAGATGTTCTCATACCGCGCATCCCAATGATTCCGACTGATGTGCCATTTGAGTTTAAACGACTACAGTTTCCAGTGCGGCTTGCTTTTGCTATGACTATAAACAAGTCCCAGGGGCAATCATTAAGTGTTTGTGGTATTAATCTAGAAAACCCATGTTTCTCACATGGTCAATTGTATGTTGCCTGTTCCCGTGTTGGAAAACCATCAGATTTGTTTATCTATGCGCCAGGTAATCAAACAAAAAACATCGTATACCACAAAGCACTACAATGATAATAATAATAATTATGATTCACATGATTAACAATAAAGCGATTACTTACTTTTAAATCCTTATATATGTTTTATTTAATTATTTTTTATTCACAACGCACTATCACCAGGGTGACGGTTCTGTTCAGGAGAATTTTTTAAAATACGTAGGCACAAAAACTGCCACATTACAAATCTTTTTGACAGGACGAAGTCTGTCGGGTCAGCTAGTGGGCTTATAAAATTAAATTAATAATGTCATAGTTAAATTATAATTTTAAAATAAGACCTTAGAGTCTTAGGCCCGGTTTCCACTAAAAATTGAGTTACTTTTATGAGGGGAAGTATTTTAAGTCCTTAAAAGTCCTTTCTGTCGACCAGCGCACGATGTCAAAAACGCCCTTTATCATACTAAACCAGGCCTCCGTCACTCGCCTATGCCGGCCGAGAT
>NW_021135532.1:0-2024 GCF_004193835.3 Ostrinia furnacalis | reverse complement strand
ACAAAGTTACAAATATCTACACTAATATTATAAAGAGGAAAATTTTGTTTGTTTGTTTGTTTGTTTGTTTGTTTGTTTGTTTGTTTGTTTAGTTGTAATGGATAGGCTCAAAAACTACTGGACCGATTTTAATAATTCTTTCACCATTCGAAAGCTACATAACTCACGAGTAACATAGGCTAAATTTTATTTTGGAAAACAATAGGGTCCCGTAAAATATTTGGGATTTTCATAAGACGTGGAAAAGCGCCATCTATCGTCAGTGCTTAAAATCTTCTTGCGCCTGACAAAAATTTTTGAGGTACGTAAATATTCATGAAGGAAAAGCTGTCAAACGCCATCTATCGACATCATTAGTAAATTAGTAACTAAATATTACATGTACTATGAATAGCGCTGTTCGTAAATAATATTGAAAATTTAATAAATAAATATATTTTATGTAATTGAACCATTCACTGTAAATATGTACCTATTTGAATCATTCACTGTGTTTAAACGAGCAGGTCAAAGTGTTAATTAGTGACTTTTTACAAACTTCCTTGCAAATTCTTACTATGTGCCGCCATCTACCGAGATGAATATTAGGGTACGGTTCAGCGGCGGACAAATGGGATGGGCGCGTGGGCGATTGTAGTTAAATAGGATAAGAATTACTTCGTTTTTATTTTCTGTATGTAATTTGTTAATTTTTTGGTAGGGTCTTTATTTTAATTACTTAGGTTGGTAGGTACCTACTTACTTATTTGATTTTAATGATAACTAGCTGACCCGGCGAACTTCGTACCGCCTTAGCGTAGAGATTTTCTTAATATTTTTTTCCGTAAGAACCATCCTTGGACTTCCACAAACATTAAAAAAAAAGAATTATCGAAATCGGTTCAGCCGTTCACACGTGATGCCGTGACAACGCGAAACGGGTTTCATTTTTATATATATAGATTACTATAGGTACGTATAATTTTAGTAGAAAGAAAGGTAATTGAATGACTAAGTGACTCACTCACTCATCACGAAGTCTCAGAAACTACAAGTCTCAAAAGAGTTCTCATAGGGGTAATGGTCTATTCTACCTGGCTTTGACCACCAAGATGATCAAAGTGGACTCCAGTTAAATTGTTTTTTTAGTGTTATTGCGGTTTTTAGAAAATATCAAAAATGTTACAAAACAAAATTGTATGTAGTACAACAATTGGACATGTGACTATTCAGAGGAGGTGTATTTTTGTTTGTAGATGATCAAAGGACACTAAAATAATAATTTAACTAGAGTCCACTTGGCTCACCCAGGACATCGTATCCGTGGGTGATCAAAGGCACAGAATAAATTCAAAGGACACTACATTATCTCTGTAAGTCCACTTAGATCACCTGGCTGATCAAAGCCAGGTGTTCAAAGTGGAATACACCTCCTTTTAGAACGTAGGTAGGTAGTCACTAAGACGAAATTTTGCAAAATTCAACCCCTATGGGAGTTAAAAAAGGGGTTGGAAGTCTGTATTGCAGTCCTCGGTTTTTAAACTAAGAGACTTGAAAGTTAAAATGTATGTTCACTATGATCTCTAGATATTGTGGAGGTGTACATATACTGTTCGGTACACTGTGGTACTGTGTACACATCGGTTTGCCGACGATATTGTGGTCATGGCAGAATCGTTGGAAGATCTTGGAACAATGCTCGAAGACCTTAATCGATTTTCCCAACAGGTAGGCCTGAGGATGAACACGGACAAAACGAAGCTTATGTCGAATGTCCATGTTGCGCCCTACCCAGTTTCAGTTGGGAGCTCAATTCTCGAGATTGCCGACAAGTAGGTATGTTTACCTCGGACAAACGATCCAGCTAGGTAGGTCCAATTTCGAGAAGGAGGTCAATCGTCGAATCCAACTCGGCTGGGCAGCGTTCGGGAAACTACGCAACATCTTTTCGTCCAAAATACCTCAATGCCTGAAGACTAGAGTATATAACCAATGTGTGTTACCAGTGATAACTTATGGCTCGGAAACGAGGCCTCTCACTATAG
>NW_021135531.1:0-693 GCF_004193835.3 Ostrinia furnacalis | reverse complement strand
ACTGACCCATAAATTATAATATTTATTTAAATAATTATATATTTCAATAAATTATAATTTCACTAACGATATTGATAAGCGGTGGTTATTTAATGTTATTATAGGATGCACCCGACTTTAGATAATGCTAAGAAAATCGAGTAAACTAGGTACAATGATGTAATTGAGCATTGTAAAAATATTTATTTGTCAGTCATTTGGTGTAGTGGTTTCGAAACGGACTACTATGCCGAGAGGTCCCGGGTTCGATCCCCGGCCGGGCAGAAATTGAATTGATACAATTTAATTTCTGTGATGGGTCTAGGTGTTACCAGGCCTGGCTCACTCCGCGCGGTACATCCGATAATTACCTACAGCGAAGCGCCCCGCCGGCGGGTATTAGCAGGCCTCCGTCACTCGCCTATGCCGGCCGAGATAATTACCTACAGCGCGCGACAACTTCAAGTTGCAAATCAGTCAGGACCGCCACGCGCCTGTGAGCACACGCGTATTTCTATACACGCTCGGTCGATCATCGTCACAATCAAGGTTTATTGTTCCAACAGCACTGTTATCCTTCTTTAATGTAAAATCGTAGTATTTAGGAATAATAATTAACTGTACTAATTTGAATAATTAAAAAAACTACACTTTTTAAATAATTTTGAAATACTTATGACAAAAAACTGTAGCAAAAAAATTATATTAGCTAAT
>NW_021135530.1:0-921 GCF_004193835.3 Ostrinia furnacalis | reverse complement strand
ATGTACCGTAAGTAACGAAAACTACTTATAAACGCAGTAAGGAACAATCATACTGCATTCATGGGTAGTAAGTATCGAACGAAAACTTAGTTAATCCATAATATAAACAGTTTTTTAATAATTTTAAATACAAAATATTAATTAAAATACAAAATCCTCATATCAAAATAAACTTTGAGTTTAGCTCTATAAGCCCATATATATTTTTTTACAAATATTTGCGTAACTAATTGTAGACACCCCAAAATAAAATTTCAACTTTGATCGCGTTTTTTTCGAAACTGTTCACGTGTTACTTACTGCGTTTATAAATTGTGCGGCAGAATGTGATCTTTACTTGTTGTATAATAATTAGAGATGAAACGGATATCCGGTAACTATCCGGTAGGCCGGATATCCGGCCTAAATTTACTATTCGACCGGATACCGGATAGTAACTCACTATCCGGCCGGATACCAGATATTAAAAAACTACGACAATTTCCTATTAATAAAATGAAATACTAATCTTTGAGGTAAATATCAATAAAATGGCTTATAATAATGACAGCTTTTATTTAAAGTCCAAAAAGTTACAAAAAAGCCATATTAAGGCCTTTCAAAAAACTAATTTCTTTTTCTGGGCTTATTCACTCTAATGACGAATAGATACATAAATAGTAAATAACTGTTTGTCGGAATATTGCCAAATAAAATAGGCGATATTTTTTTCACTGATGGTCTGATGACATGATGCAGTTAAGTCAGATTACGCAGCAAGTAAACTAATTTAATTTTCGCTATTCAATCACATCACACCCGATGGCAACCGAAATCGCCCGAGTTGATCTGCTCCCTAGACAAGTGGCAAAATCTGACATTCTATTCGGTCGGACGGATTCGATTTTCGAAAAGTGTGACTAGACACTGTACAGTCCTATC
>NW_021135529.1:0-34874 GCF_004193835.3 Ostrinia furnacalis | reverse complement strand
TTTTACACTGTGGCGTCAACGCGTCGCGCGAGTGTCAGCGCGAGTGTCAGTGCGAGGTGTGCGGGGGCTGAGGTAAACAAATGCACGGCATCGAGGCGGTAAATCCTAGCCTTAATTAATTTTACCCACTTTATTGTAAATAATGCATCAATAAGAAAAGGAGAGACTCTCAGAGCTCCGTTTGAAAAATTAATAACACCGAGTAATTAAAAAAAAATTAAATGGGTTATTACCAATGAGAATTATTGTCAGTAAACGTAAAAATGGTCAATACTGACTTAACTAAGTGAAACGTACGCGAACGCGTTGAAAACGCAAGTGTGCTCCATCCGTTACGCGTAACAAAATAAAAATAGCGCCATTCGCGAAAACAGGTGCTTGCGTGTTTGCGAAAACGTAGGAGGTTTGTTTCCAATTTTAATTGCGTCATTAATAATGCGAATTGATTCATACGTCACACGTTTAGCGAGAACGCACTTTGAACTAACAACATTTGAAGTATCGTAATAACAATAAAATAATTCAGAGAATAAATGAAATAAATAAGCTAAAAAGTTCTTAGTATGGCTGGTATGGCTATAAAGCAATTTTCTTGTTACAGATACTTAATGAATATATTAGTTTTAGGTGAAAGACAACAGTTACCAATTGCGAATAAGACGAAGTTTAATTTCATCTTAGTTCACGAAGTTAAAATAGCACAACCAACATTTAATATTATTTATGTGTTTAAATAAAACATTATTTTATAATTATGATTAGGTTTATATGATGGGTTGAAATCTCTTGGTGCACCATTGATAAAGATAGTTAGGTATATTATAAATCTTTAAACTCAATAAGAGTATTATAGTGTCAATCATTAAGCTATCATTTTTAAATCGTGTCGAATTGTACAATGGACATGGACGCTAAACCCACCTATTGAAGAACAGAGAGCAAGCTAATCAGCTGCTTTTAAACACAGATACTCACTAGCGAGTGAACTGTAACCATTAGATACAATAACAAGGTTCTTGTAATGGTCTATTCTCGATGAACATAGATCGAAATGCAGCCCAGTTTGGCAATCTGTACGGCTAGCACGAAAAACTTTCGAGTTCAAATCGCTTGCGTACCTACGAGTACTCGAATCGCCGTCAAAAGATTTAGTAAGAAAACTACAACAGCGCCCTGGTGAACGTGTCGTAAAGTGAACTTAGTATGAGATGTGGTTGCACGAAACTTATTTTGAGAATCAAAATTGTCACGTTATCGTTTAATTCGAAGATTGAGTATCGAATTTTATCGAATACGCAAACGATTCGAAAACGAAAGTTGTTCATGCTAGAGGTACAGAGAGCAAGCTAATCAGCTGCTTTTAAACACAGATACTCACTAGCGAGTGAACTGTAATTAATAGATAGGGCATTAAGGTTCTTGAGGTTCTTGTGTGCATGCTTGTATGCTTGTAACAATCTATTCGCAATGAACATTGAGTGAAATGCAGCCTAAGTAGTACATTTGTAAATTTGCAACTGTAGTGTAGGTATACGCGAATGCACAGTGACTCGGTTTACCTAACACACATTCCTATGTTTTTTTTTTTTTTTTTTTTTTTTTTNTTTTTTAGTTTATTTTGGAACAACAAACAATTACACTTATAAATTAAGTATAAAACATGGACATAGAACACATATTAGGTAAAAGCGTAATCAGCCCCGTTGTCCACAGATACAGTAACAAAATATGTGGAAAAGATATCAGTATAAACTAAAATTTGTGTGCTTAGTGCACAAATTATAATAGCCTAAATGGCACTCTGGTGTAATATAAATAGTTTCATCAAAATCCGTTCGGCAGCTTTCCATACCGTTTGGTACTTAACAAAACATTAGATTTTGGTAAGAGTGACGTATAGTGGTTACAATAACGAGTATTAGAATCCCATCATCTTATGGATCACATTTACTGGTGGTTAATAGTAACAATAATGTAAACGATTACAATTGCAGCTTCCTGTGAGTACTCTGCTTTACAAACTAAATGAATGAAAACAGCTTACATCATCTGCCGTCACGTGCTATTCATCATCGCCTGACAATAATAGAAAGGCGTTAATGTGCGTTTCATTGACGTACATTTTGTAAATAGATTTATTGCAAACATACAAATTACTGTAACATTTTCACACACTTCGTTTGAAGTTCGCTTTTATTTTGTAAACTAGTGGCCGCCTGCGACTACGTACGCGTGGATCCCGTTTTACCCTCTTAGGGGTGGAGTTTCGTAAAATCCTTTCTTAGCGGATGCCTACGTCATAACATCTACCTGCATGCCGAACTTACATTACCCGCGAACAACATTGAATAAAATTCAAATTCCAAACTCAAGTCCCCATAATACAGGATTGCCTAGTTTGGGGACTGCTAGTAAGTCCTAAGTTATCCAATTGTTTATATTACACCAGTGAATTTTTTGAATTTGTTGTGTACCTTTCGGAAATAAAGTTTTTATTATTATTATCTCTTTATTCAATTTCCTTCTTATTTTTAATATTTTTTTTACAATGTAAATTATAAAAAAACTAAAAATACATTATAAAAAAAATTCTTAAAAATAGTTAATCCGCTGGTAGCGGAGCAGGGCCCAAGCTACCGGTGGTCAGGGTCACAGGCTGAGGAACCTCCGGACAATGCGTGCCGTGCTGAGGATCACCGCCTTTTGAATCTGACCCTTGAGCCAACCATCTAGCGAGAGCTTCTTTAGATGTTGGTCGAAGCTCTTCGCTATTAGCCCGTTCGCCGAGACAACTATCGGGACAATGATCGTCGAGTCAACATCCCACATGGCGGTCACCTCGTGGGCCAAGTCAAGGTATTTGCTTTGTTTTTCCTTCTCGGCCTTCACGAGGTTTTCGTCATGCGGGATGGTGATGTCAACGAGCACTGCCCGACGTTGGGATCGATCAACCACCACAATATCAGGTTTATTACAGACAATAGTCCTGTCTGTGATGATAGACCGATCCCAATAGAGCAATGCATGACCATTTTCAAGAACTGGCACCGGCTGGTACTGGTAATATGGCGACTCAGATTCAAGAAGGCCGTACTGAAGAGCAAGTTGCTGATGGATGATTCTGGCTACTAGGTTATGCCTGTGCAAATACTCACCGTTAGCAAGATGCGAACAACCAGAAATTATATGCCTGAGTGACTCTCCGGGACGGTGGCATGCTCGACAAATGTCGACCGTACCGTCCTTCAAGATATATTTTCGGTAGTTGTTCGTCATCATTACCTCGTCAGCAATTGCACAAGCAAAACCCTCGGTTTCCCCGAAGAGGTCACCGAAGCGTAGCCAGTTCACCGAGGCGAGGAGGTCCACATCGGGACCTGTTAGGGCCCGATAGAACCTCCCGTGCAGCTCCTTGCTCTTCCATACGTCCTTCCGATCCGCGACGCTCAGCACCTTTGGCTTGCGCCAGTTCTCGTTCGCCAAGGAGAGCGGCGTGAGGCCTTTGTCAACTGCCACAACATCGCGATGCATTCCGCACTCATTTGTAAGGAAATAATCCCTGAGACTGCACACTTCACGGTTGTGGAGGTTCTTGGCATTTAGAAAGCCTCGACCTCCCCACTTCCGTGGAATGTAAAGTCTCATTACAGATGAGCGCGGATGTAACATGCGATGTTGTGTAAGTTGCTGACGTACCTTCCTATCCAGGGCGTCAAGCTCGGTCTGAGTCCATCTTAGTATGCCGAAGGAGTATATTAGTAGAGGCATCACCCAACCGTTGAAAGCTCTTGCTTTGTTGCCGCCAGACAAAAGGCTATTAAGAACTTTTGTCAGTCGGCTACAAAAGCGTTCTTTCACCGATTTTTTGATGTCATCTACCGATATACCTAACGATTCTGACATACCAAGATACTTATAGGTCTCAGTTTCGGAGAGAGATTTGAGTGTCATTGTCTCAGAAAGTTGTAAATTCGGAGAATTCACAACTTTTCCCCGCTCTACATGTAAGACCGCACACTTGTCTACACCGAACTCCATCCTGATGGCGTTGCTAAATACCTGTGTGGTTTTTAGCAACTTCACCAGGTCTTGTCGTTTTGGTGCAAACAACTTGAGATCATCCATGTAGAGCAGGTGACTAATGACCTCACCCCCTCTTCGAAGCCGATAACCAAGCCCTGAATCCTTTAACAGAGTGCTAAGAGGATTCAGTGCTAGGCAGAACCATAAGGGACTCAAACTGTCACCCTGGAAAATGCCTCGCTCAATCCTTATGAAGTTCAACGGATCAGGAGACCTCTCACCACCACCTGGCTGCCGAAGGACTGTAGTCCACTGCCCCATGCATGAGCGTAAAAAGGATCTCAGAGTTGCATCAACCTTATACAACTCTAAAATCCTCTCCAGCCATGAATGAGGCAATTATTATTTATTATTATAATTTCAGCACGATCCGTCCAGTGGTTTGGGCTGTGCGTTGATAGATCACTATGTCAGTCAGTCACCTTTGAATTTATATATTTAGAAGATAAATAAATTTATTGCAAACATACAAATTACTATAACATTTTCACAAAAGAGACCGTTTTTAAATCAAACTTGAAGAATGACAATTTTTTAAAAATAAAACTTGCTACGAAAGGCAACTGCTACGTGCTACGACGTAGCAACATGCTATTTACCTCATGTTTACCGCCGTAGCATAGCGTAATAATTTTTTTTGTAAGTAACAGTAGGTAATCACGAAATGATTTGCACATTGAAACGTTACAAAAACCACAAAAAAATCTATGCGCTTTTTTTAAAAAGATGCTTCTTAAGTTCATAGAGATATTATTACACACAAACACCAGAATTAAAAATCCGCTTACGAGAGCCATCTAGTTTGTAAGCAGGGCACTAATGGAAAAGTTGTTCAACGCTTTTCTCGCGCGGATTATATTTGCAAGGCGGGTTTACAGGTTGGAAGTTTTTGTGTAGAGCTGTGCAAATAGATGGCGTTAGTGGTTTTTATATGGGAAACTTATTATTATGTTGTTTAAAAAAATCGCACGTGTGACTAACTTTATAGTTTCTTTTAATGGATTTTTTATAGATTAGCGGCGCTGCTTCACAATATACGTTCCTACTACTACGTACTCTTTTTATTGTGCCAACTTTTTATTTCTTTATGTTAAGGCTGACTTACGCGTATTAAGTTGTAAGTGATTAAATTGCATGTAAACACATGTTGCAACTTGCTATTAAATTCTGTGTACCTGTAATAAAAAGTATAAGTTACAATCTTATATAAAGTCGTAATCAAATCAAATCTAAATAGTGATTTTAGAAATACTTAAATCCATATTAATACAATGAATTAGAGTAGGTAATTAAAAATATTTGGAGTGACTTTTTTTAAAATATTTTTCTTTAATAAGAAATAACATTACATGTTACTTTAATGACTAACTTGTTTGTACAAAACGCTTAACACGCTAGAAACGTACCAAGTCGACTAAGTCTTAACAAAGAAAACAAACTTCAGGTGTCTGAAACGAAACTCAGCAGTTTTAATATAAACAACTATTCATAAGAGATGAGCCTTCGTTTCTGGGTCTGTTTAACTTCGTAACGAGTTTGTTCTTCGCAAACGTCCTCAAAACTGCGTTTAGCAACAAATTTCTCTTTAGCCCTCATTTAGGGACATTCTTCGGGCGCCTTTATTGGGTTAAGCAAACAGACGTATTCTGGACCTTCTTGGAATGTGCTTTTCTGGAAGATTTCCAAATATTGTGTAGAAAAATCGCCTTTTTCAAAAAAGGCACGATGCTGTTTTGTTATTTTATAAGATCTTTATGTACCTGAATTAGGCAATAAGGAAGTTTAACTTCATTTAATTTAGTCGACCTAAATGATCCCATTTGAGATGGGGAATACCAGCTCAAAAAAAAAACCGTAGTAATATTTTTCGAAAAAATCTCAAAGCGATTTGTTGGATAACAGCGATAACTATTATTAATAGTCATCAAATAACAAAATAGTTCCCCAATTCTGGGCCTATAAAAGATTGTGAAAACTTCTTTTAAATAGTTCCTAGTGCTTTACAATACGAAGCTTTATTCATTAACTAGAAATAAATACTACAGATTCACCAGGAACCAAGTATTTAAAACCTTTCCTTTTTTTAGAAATAATAAACGAAAGTTTTTATTGCTTTTGGTAAAAGAAAGTCAATAAATCTAATCCACCAAACTTACGTAATACGGCTCCGGTTCACAGAGCAAGAGGGAAAAAAATCTGCATAATCGCGGCTCTCAGGGGAATTCATTATGTCGTCTGCATAAATAAATATATATTTGGATAACCCGGACCACCTAACAATGGACAATTTATTATTTAGATTCTCTTTTGGCGTTCCGGATTTTTTATGCAAATAACTCGGTTTGTGGCGTTTGCTCCGTGGCGATTAATTTATGGGTTACCGCAATTAGTATTAGAAGAGATGTTGAATTAAATCGTCGATTATCTTTTACTTGTGGTCAGTTATTATTCAAGTGTGGAAACAAAATAATAGCGATATTAGGACCAATGAAATTGGTAGCTGTTGAAAGTTTGTAATGTAATTATCACTTTGGGAGTAAATAACGTACAATATTATGGTATTTATTGTATATCTAATACTATACATGCTTTTGTCCATCTGAAACAAACGATTGACATTAGCTCTGACATTAGTGAGTAACACCCGTATTCACAAACGATGCTTGCTTAGGTGCACTAAATCAAACACACAGCGTTGAATAGTGTTTGTGATTGGTTCATGTGTGACCCTGTGCGTCCACGCGCACTGTGAGACCTCATAGTCATGTTTGTGAATATGGGCGTAAGAAACACACAAAAAAAATATAAGTACTACATCCTTTTTGGTTTTTCTTTTTTTAGTTCGTTAAATTTAATGAAAACTAACTTTTTCACCGTCCAACTAGCAATTTATTAATGCTTCCCCAGCGACTGAAAAGTCAATTTCCCCTTTTCCGTTCAGTAGTTAAAACACTTTTCAAAGGCGATCGGGAGCAGCAAGAAAAATTTAATTAAACGGGTCTTGTCACCGAGCGTTTTATTGGACGTAAACAAGCCTCTAAACCGGCAGTTGCCTATCATCGTCTTCTTGTTTTATACTGTTTTCCTCCCTTCGTTCCAATTTACACATCAAGATTGAGCTAACGTGTTTTAACATTTTTTTTCAGCCCCAAGTTGGGCGCCAAATTGCGAACTTGGCGCCCAACGTGTTGTTTATTTATTGTTTGGAACTTTATTATTTTTAAACTTATAGCATGGTTTTAGGTAAAAAATAGCCAATCTGCAAATAGTTCCTAGACTTACGCTACGTGATGATACGAAATGTTTTTTTGGAATGAATCTTGGTCGATAATGAGGCCAATCGTTGTCGTGTCGTATAAACCGTCCCTAACTTTGATTGCTCGGAACTATTTGTTTTAATTATGTACGTGCACTTTTTGCCACGAGACAAATAGGATTAGCACGGACGCTTTTTCTTCATTCCTTTATTTTGCTTAGTTTACATTTTTACCTCATAATGAAGAAAACTCCGTGAAGTAACTAAATAAAATTACTTGTGGTAAAATAAAGGCTGTACATTCATTATTTGCTTTAAGTAAAATGTGTTTGGTGACTGAGTTTGTTGCGAATGTTGGTCTCGAAGCGCTGGCAGGGTAAAAAGATTATGAGACATGTAGAGGCTCCTTAAGAGCAAAATATTTGACGATTTGTAAGTACTATTCAAATAGTCCATACAGATAAAAAAAATTGACTTTGACTTTGTGCTTATGGCTGAAATAAAGTTACACTATACAGAAGGATTAAGCCAAGTCCACTTTTGTGTAAGAATTGGTAAACTTTCCCGCAACCAATTCAAAACTTCAACAGATATAGCACTCTACACACGTGGGATAAGAGTGTACGGTGCGTCCTTAGTGTCTGCCCCACCTGTGAGCGGCGCGCGGTTCCCAAGTAACTCACTCGTTAACTAGAGGGCTCGCTTTGAGATAGGGGCATAGACTATAGACTGTTAGAGAGGACATTTTGATTTTATTTATCCTTTTGTTTTTAACGCTAAGTTAATTTTTGATAGTGTAAGTGACCCAAGTGAGAATAGCACTTTCTTTTACTTATAGTAACTACTTTGTTGCAGAATATTTTGTATTACGTGTTATAATGTCCTATAACCAATAGGTGATCTACATAACCATTTCCATCTTCCGATAACAACCTAAATACTTTTTTCAGTGGTCGCTGAAAAAAACATTTAAATTTAATTTTACATTAAAATTACATTTAAATTACCTTTTCTACAGTTTTATTTTACGTAAGAAAGATGTCATGTTTTGAAACACGATTATTCCGTAAAAATTCAAAATATCGTTGTTCAGTTCTAAGCCGTCTTCCTTACAAGCTCTATGGCTTGTCGTTTCCGTATAGGACGTTATTTGTCTGTACGTAGATTAGCGTAAGCGTCCCCACACCTGCGCCCTTTACGAGCCGGGTTCAGGGTTCGGTGCTCGGCCCTAAGTGTTTCCAACGTAAACATCGTGCTTTGTTTTAGTTGCTGTAATGGACGTTGTGACCCACTTTCTATTGAGTATTTCGGCAGTTTAATCTTATATCACAATATGGGTAATCCTTTTTGTTAGTGTTTGTTTGAAAGGATTAGGCAGTTATTTTGATTGTGATCTAGAAAATTAAAGACTTGGCAGTCCTCAATTCGATATTAAATTGAGGCATGATTAAGCCAGTTTTTTTATTTGGTTAAGACATTTTTGGGCTTGAAAAGTGTGTATGTACCTAGTTTACAAAACCCTTAATACGTTTCATTTTTTAGATGCTTTAAGATAGATTTTAACACTTTACATAGTATACAAAAAAATATTCATGGTAAATTTTAACATTTTTATTATCTCGCGATGCGTAATTATTGAAGAATGTTCACTAATTTTGTTTTTTAGCTTACTGTATTCTCTGTTAAAAATAAAAAATACACGTGAAAGAATTATTTCGATACGTTAATTAGTTTCCAAGATATTGAATTTTAAAAGTGCGGGCGGCGGCCGGCCCGCCATTTTATGCGCGTGACGTCATATTACAACGACTGGCTCATATTTGTATGGGTGGAATCTTGCAAACTGAATTAAGACCCACTTCCAGGCAACCGATTAAGCTGAAATTTCGCAAACACATGTGATTTGGATGACCATGCACTTATTTAAGTATTTATGCACGTATGTCTTATTTGTAAAATATTTAGACTAAATTATAAAAACATCTTTGTTTGTTACTTTTTTAAATTTTGATTAAAACTTAATTAAAACTATCGATATTTGTATTTCACATCCCTAGAATACCCACCAGACTTCCCTACTTCAGTGCGGCACAGGGTGCATAAGCCTTGTATTTTGAATATAGCTATAATTTTTATACTAAACAAGTTATTCACGAACGCCTTCAGGTGTATGTCACTAAATGCATTATTATTAATATTCAAAGAAAAAAAACACAATATCTATTAACATGGAGCCAAAACTAAAATTAATATATCTTAAATATTACAAGGTCTTTAAGCCTTGTGCCGCCACAATGTAAGTTTTAATACCAGGTTTACTGACCTTGTACCGAAGGAATGGAAAGTATTAGAAAGTTACTGCCGCAGCAAAGGTGTTAAGCGAACTTTGAATGCCTATAAAATCATAACTACTGGGTATTTTTGAATGAAATAAAAACTAATGTATTTGTAAATGTAAAAGCTTAACTGTAACATAGGTTTCAAGTGATTTTGCATACCTAGTAACCTCAGATCATAGAAGGGAATAGATGTGAAACGGGGGCGTGGCACGTGTCTCCGCGATATGCCCAGAAACGAACATCGCCCGCGACGCCAGGTTAGTCGCGATTCAGTCGTACTGAGGAAATGTTCTCCGATATTGTTGGATAATGCGTCGTAACGTGCAATAACATAAGTGAAACGAAGAACTACAGGAACAATGAAGTCATTTACCACATGTAAGTATTGCAAATCCATTGGTATTTTGCTTATAAATAAAAAAAACTAAACATTTTTACGAACGAATTCAGTGCCGTGACATTTACTGCGATATCGAAATTAGTGGTGATAAAAATTCAAACACGTTGTACATTGACGATTTAGTTAGCAACCACTTTATGTCATGCGTAACTACTGCGCAATGTATTTTATTTCTTCCGATATCCACTGACGCGTGAAAATACACAGTACGGCCGCATGTGCCGGTCGTAACATAGTGCAGGGCTCGTGTTCTAATACGGTTTCCTATTATCGATAAATAGAAGTAAATTATTATTTTCTATTTTCTAATTTTGAATGAAAAAATCATGAGTTGCTTGCGATTTTTAAGTTTTTACAAAAACAATAACAATAGTAGAAGGGATTAGTAACTGTCAACTATGTAATTACTATAAGAGCTAGTTGAAAGCCTAATATAGGCATTATTTTTGATAAACATAGGCGGTACGAATTTCGCCATAATTAAAAAGTTAATGCGCGATAGTAGTTAATAATAATTACAGTGATCCTGTTATTATTATTAAAGTAAATAATAATATATTACCAATATTGTAAATACTGGTAAAAATCGCAAGTACCTACTTAACCCATGACTTTTCATACAAACTTTGTCAGTCTATAACTTCTATACTCCATCGATAACGACATTGAGCTTTGGTTGGGGTAAATTAATATAAGGTAACTTCATTTAGTCCCAATAATTGATTCTGAGTTTTTCGTCCATACAAAATGGAACTGACTCCTTTATGCAAAAATCGTTAAAGAACATAATAATAACGTATAATAATAAAAAGGTTTTCATACAAGCATTTTTTAAACCAATTTCGAGCCTTGCCCCCAGGATTTAAAGTATCGATATCTTATCGACTCCATTTTATCTTTCTTCTCTCTAATTGCTTTTTTCAAAGTGTGCGTCACGTCACGCGGCCATTGATTGGCCATAAGGCACGCCTTCTGGCCAATCACAGCACTTTTAAGCCGGTTGCACATGTTGTCGTAGACTCTCAGTCGCTTTGTTTTTACACAGTTGAATGTGTGTGTGGGAGCTGTGGTGGGGGAAATGTGGGGACACTGGTTCTCGTTGTAGTTACGCGCGACTTCATATCTATTCTCTTTCTATGATCTGAGCTAGTAACATTCTCAATTCGAATTCGCATTTAACACTAGTGTTAAATAACGCACCGTTACCGTAACGTTTTTAAACCATCCGTTCCAAACTCGCAACTCCCGTTACATACATCATCTCGGTTCCAATCGAAGTTGCCATTAGTGAGTTTCAGCTTGTCACCGAACTCGTTCCAATAGAACTTGCGCTGCAGATTTATTGCCTCGACTTGCTTTCGCGCCTCGTTTGAAGCGGGGAGCGGAGCGAGCGAAATGAGGATGTGGTATTTTAAACAAGAAGAAATAATGTTTTTTTTTATTTTAAGAAGAAATAATATCGATACAATATAATTATTTTTTATTCTAATTGCTTTGTCGCTTAGTCTGAGGGAACTAAAAGCGCTAGATTAGGTTTTTGCTCACAAAAATTTGAATTCGTTTGAAATCTTGCTTTTACCAAATATATTTTTTAAAGCATTTTAATTCCAAACAGATCCCCAACTTAATTATAAAAAAAGTAAGCTTACTTGTATCCTCAGATTAGTTGTTAGTTTCTTGCAAAGCAGGGAAAGTGACGAGTGCCCTAAAAAGTGACTAGTTCCTAGTTCTACCATATTGTAGGTTCTGAAAACCATGAAATTGCTTAAAATCGAAACAAAAAGAGCTCACAGCTTTCGTTTTAATTATCTAAACACATCCACGTATCCTCCTTGCCGGTGTATCAAAACTTGCTCAGTTAGTTTCTATGTAGGTTAACCACCGCCTGCCGCATCCATCCGCATTCCTTTCGTGCTCTGCCGCGAAGGACACGCTAGCCCGCTATGTAAGTTGCTAATTACTTGATCAACATTCCTCCGCTCAAAGACGCCCTTTGTGGCCCAACTTAGCCGCGGTAATTATAACGTAATTAGTTTCCGCTCACATTGTTTAGGATTGGAGTTGTTTGACCGCGAGTAGCTAAGATATCTTGAGCTTTCGTTGGAACGTGGCAGCGTCCTGTAACTTGAGAATAGTCAAAGAAAGTGTGCCCTAACAATGACGTCAGAGCTCAAACTATACTTGCCGAGTTAGTGTCAATTGAATTAGGTTAACTCAGTATTCGAATCCGTTTGGGCATGTAAAATAATGGGCATATCGTCTGCACATTCCGGGTCGCGGGGCTGGAGGTATGAAATGTGATCGGATTTCTCGTGACGTCTCTGGTGACGTGATTCCGTTGCGATCGTGCATTAATTTGGATTCTACAGAGGAGGCGAGGGTTCTGCGAAAACTCAATAACTCGACTCAGCGCCGAAGGATTTTAGCTGCATATGTAATTGGTTTTATTACAAACTAGCTGACCCGGCGAACTTTGTTCCGCCTTAATGGCAATAAATTGTTTTATGTTTATTTATGAAAGATATACCTACCATTACCTACTGTTGTTTTAGTTCTTTAAAAGTAGGAAAACGTTTGTAACATCAAATTAAATAGCAGTTCTAATTTAGGAAAGTTCGTTACGGTCGGGGCTTGGTATTTATCAATCGTTTTTCAAAGAGCTTTGTCACGTTTTGATAAATAACATTAATTCTATAACAAACTGTCCTCATTTTATCGTTTCTAAATATAGGTATGGTATAAATAGTCAAAATTACTCGCAAAATAATTCCGGGATTCCGAGTGAAGCTCGCTTCCACTTTCGGCATGATCATCACTTACCATCAGGTGAGATAAAGGCCAAGAGCTTCCTTGTTGTGGATAAAAAAAAACTAAGTACGTTACCAATCCACATTGATAGAAAAACTCTGATACTCTTTACCTACGTTTTTCAGCTACAAACACTTTCTATATGCTGCGAACGCGAGATGTCATTTGCTCTAACAAGGGCCCTACAGGTTCCTATCAAATTACTATTACAAAGAACAACTGATTACGTGCCCGTCCCGGGGGCGAGCGGGAATGTCAGGCCAATTTCGCCCCGTCTCCTCTATGGATTACGGGAGTGTGGTGCCAGATGCCGCTATACGTGACGACGTGCATTTAAGGGTTAGAATTGGATGGTGATATGGAAGTGCAAGTTAATTTCAGTGGAGAGTTTCAGATGATTTTATTAATTTTTATCTCATATTTTTCTTTAGAAAAACCATGAATGTGTAACTAATTTTTCTAAGGAACGACATTTGGATTGGTGTGTGGACATTTGGAGACACATAAATAATAAAAAACTTTAAAGCCCATTTAAACTAAAATATGTAGGTATTTAGTACTGAAAGTTTTAAGTTTAGCGAAATTAAAAGTTATAAACGTAGACTGGTTAATTAATTTTCTATTCGCTGTCAGTGGTAAACTTTCAGCACCAATAGATTCAAGCAATTTGTAAATTACTATGTGTTGAAAGATTGAAACCGACACTTGCAAAATTAAAAAAAAACCCTAGGTGCAAATTACTAAAGGTATAAAATATGCAATGTCAGCAATCTCAAGGTTTTGACCAGCATTTTGATTGAAAAGCCGAAGTTTTCGGGCAATTTTTGCCCTCTATACCTACTCCAACTAGTCCGCAATGTATCCTGCGCACAAGCGTACCTGCCCGCGACACTAGCGCCATAAATCGCCACTCGCGACTGTCGTCGAAGCTCCAATATACGAGAGTTATAGGCCAGGAAATTAATTCTGTCGGCACAAGTAGGGTTACGGGAACTGAGGTGTGTATCAAATGGGGAAAACAGCGGATATTGGCTGTTTTCTGAAAAGCAATTAGAATGAATAGCTTGAGGTTTTTATTTAAAACTAATGTAGTTTATTATTTATGAGAGTGTGAGAAGCGGATTTAAAGGAATTAAAATGCAAGGCAATTTCCCATACTCATCATAAACAAGAAAAAGGAAAATTGCATCTATAGCAATTTACCTAGAAATTCGCGCACTTAAAGGGAGACTTCTTTTCGTTTTGCCAGTTTTGCAGTTATCTAAGGCTACTTGTAAAAATACAAAAATAACCTTTTTTCAGCTGTCAGATTCATTTAGGATTTGGGGTGAATTTTATGAAACTCAGTATTTATTTTTGTATACAAATAAACTTTTACCTATTTGTGATTTCTGGCCACCCTATCGGTCGCGACAAAACGAAATTGATTTTTCCTATAAGCTGCTTAGATAGCAAGGCCAGGCGAAATAATAAGTGTACCACCGTGTTTTTACGCAGTCTGCCCCGTCTCGTCCTTCAATTGTTTTGAAAAGGTAGCGCAACATCTTTTACGTCTAAATACAAAATGAAGTTACATTCTTCGACAAAATGAACATAAATTCTTCAGTTACTTTTATCGATTTTTTAGACAGTTGTTGTAAATAAACGTATCTTTTGATTTTAAGTATATTTTCTAAATAAATTAATTTCCATTCAGTTCAAATGGAGGAGACTGAGGAGAGCCGATTTCTCTGCACTTAAAACAGTTAGCGAGCTGTCAATTTTACGCAAATTGTGATCTATTAGAGCAACGAATTCGCGAAGACGTTAGCTCAATAAAGAAATGGTATAGTAAAAAATAATAATTTCAAGGTAGATCTTCATCTTTTTTGAAGTTAGGTTAACCACACCATTCCATTTCTCTCAGTACACAGCGCAGACAAAGGCACCACTAACGTCACACATCTATCACCTTTTGAAACGTCTCCTTGAAAGGACGAGTGTGAGTGTGGTCCTCAGGACACTCCAAAGGCGTGTGAGATGCGGTCATTATAAACGCTCCGCTTCTGTGTAAGTCTAAATTACTCCTAGTGAGTTTCTTTGTCAATAGAAATGAGATAAAAGGCTCTAAACACATGTATTTTGAAAGTAAAGAAAGCTGTGCTTAGAAGTTGTAAGACGTCCAAATGATGTAATTTTTTTGTAAATACCTACCGTTGAAATATAACAATAAATAAAACGCACTAACTGAACGAAAAATATAATGTACGTAGGTACATCAGAATAACTAAATGTTGTATAATATTTTATAACTAAACGCACTAATATGTTTTAAAAACAAGTAATCAGTAAAATCATTCAGTCCGCTAAAATTTAAACATAACCATACAAGAATATCACGCATGTGTTTTAAAACCCTATAAAAGGAAATAAGTGTTTCCATTAACTGATGGTGTCCCTATTCGCCGATAAGGGTGTCCCATAAACGATTAAATTCTGTTCTCTGTAGACCCACTAAATAAGATCTCCCAAATACCTAACCAATAACTTGCCAGTGGTATCAAACTATCAACAAAGGATCGTGTGCATTATTGAGCAGATCTTCGATCGAGCTGCTTATTTATTCAGTCGGTAAGGAGCCTCGATTTGGGCAGGTGATGTATAGGTGCCACTTAAATAGGCGTAAAGGCATCTTAATAGGTATGTAACGGTGAGGGACAGTAGTGTTCAGTATGATTATGGTATTATATGTATTGTGGTATTACGATAGTTGGTATATGTAGGCAGACGAACCCACAGGTGCTTTCTTCAAATCAATTTTGAAGACTGTGTTTACGCTTGTGAAATTTTGTAAATTTAATCTCACCAAGAACATTTTCATGTAATACGTTGCCTAGATGAGCCATGTGGCTCGCACTGTGAAAAAGGTATCAGATGTCATGTAGAGCCAAGCTTTTAGCTCTACTCGCCCTAATTCTACACCTTAGTCAAAATATGTGGCTTATTAGATTTATTAGGCTATAACCTCGTTAAACCCTTGAAAAAGAAGCTGACAATAGTACCTGAGTTTCTTGCTTCTTCTCAGTACTGGCTCACTTGTTGAAGCAGAGGTTAAAGTAATACTGGGACTTGTAAAAGAGCATTCTGTAAGCCTACTTGCAAAATAAGAAAGAAAGAAAGAAAGAAAAATATTTTTATTTACTTAATAAATGATTTTGAAAAAGGTTACCTACTTAAAAAAACAGTATGATGTTCGTAATTTCCCACCCAGATCCTCCCACCGTTACCTGAGCTGATGTGTACTTCAGATTGGCAGTATGTAGGTACTATTCGAACATCCGGCGCGTGCGACACGACTAAGGCGGGCCGGAGTTCCTCGAGCGAAACGAACATGCTCATTTAGATCCTTATTCTGAAACCGATAGTGATATTCTGAACCGTTTAAGATTTACGCCCGTATTCACAAACATTACTATGAGTTCTCACAGTGCCCATAAACACACAGGGTGACATAAGAACCAATCACAGAGCCCAAATCAACGCTGTGCGTTTGATTTGCTGCTTCACTTAAGCAAACATTGTTTGTGAATATTTCAGGTTCGTACCAAAGATTATTTCAGGGTTCTAACTTCTTCAAACTTTTTAATTATGACCTAAATTTCAGCCAAATGACGTCCAGTGCTGAACGAAGGATTTCCTTAACGACCGGTCCATACCTAAGGTAAACGGCTACTAGTTCGTGATAGTACGTAAGTTCGTAAGTTTTTTTTCTAGTTCAAATAATAAGCAAATGGAATATTATTTATAAAAATTCTTCATTACTACAAAAACTCTATTATTTAAGCTATCTAAAAACCAAGTACCAACATTGTGGCGCCAAAAATGAGAGCAATACGAAGCTTCAAACTCTCAGAGAGCCAAAAACAGCCGTGCGGCGTGAAAATGTTGCTCTCACCGTAAGGTTAGCGCTCCAACTTCTTAAGCTTATAAAAAGGCGAAGGAACGTCCATTTAAATAAAACTTGTAATAGTGGTTTCATGTGTTCCTTGACAATTGATTTGGCTTAGAAAAAAGTTATATGAAAACGTAGAATTCCTTTAAAATTGCGATTAATTGACTCACGAAATAGCGTACATATTATTTTTTGGGTCGAAGAGGGGGGGGGGGGGGTAAGTCCCTAAATATCCTAACTGTATGCATAAAACCTTATACCGAAATAGGGTACATGAGTTCACGAACTTAGAAACAGAGCAAAATTTTGTCACGAAACAGGATCCAAACAAGAGGTCCGCAGAACAATTAATATAAAAAAAAGTTCAAACTATATAACTATAAATTATGTATTAACTTACTGTCAAAAGACCAAAGTTTAGCATACAAAAGCTTTCATACTGATATCATGCTTGGTTATTTTTAATTCGTAAGAGCCTTAATATACCGAAGTAGGTGGCACTTACCTTAGTTATATTAGTTGTATGCGCTATTATAGCTTATATTTAAAAAAACTTTTTTTACCAGTGTCTTATAACCCATCTTTTCAATAACTACATAATAGCGCACCATTTGAATGGGGAACCTCATCCGGCCCGGAGTCCAGTTCTTTTGACAGAACTTTCCGGCCGCGGAATAAGGACAGCAAGTCGAGCTTCCTTTTGTGCGCCGGCGTTTTACAGACAGCTCCAACAGTTACTTTTGTTGAGCTAAAAGTTCTATGGGTTAGTTACAACTTCGGTGACGTGGATATGAAAAATGTGGAGGAAGAAAAAGACATCAAGTTTTTCTTTACCCCTTTTTTAATCAAAGAATTATCCATTTACTCGTATGCAGCGTGTTCAACAGTACTTTATAGTAGGTATTTAGTACATGCTACAAATGCCAAGCGAAAAATTGAAATAGCTTATAGTATTTGAAATTGCACGGACATTCATAGAAACACAGACAAAAATTAGGTACTTATATTATGCATTAAATAATACATGATAGGTAGTTGAATAGTAATAAATAATTTGAAATATGGCACACCACACTAAGTATTTAGAAGCTAGTATAGACTAACATGCTCGTACTATGCAAAAGCTGTGCATTTCTGACAGGAATATAAATTATAAATACATACGGGTTCAATTCCTTACCGTCTTTTTTGAAGTCAGTTGAAAAGGAATGAAAATAAATGTCCCCTTTGGCAAATAACAGTATAAAGGTGCATTTAATTTAATTTAAAAGTTTTCGGAAATCGATTACACGCGAAACTTAAATAAAAACTCATTAGAATTCCTTGGGGGAGAGATCACCCTATGTTGTCTTTCCATTTCTTCTAGCTCTTGCTTCCTTCTGAAAGGTCGTAGGCAGTTTCTTAGGATATTGTTGCATTGTATTTGGAATTTATTAGTTTTCTCATTCACGATGCTCCCTCCCGTTACTACATCTCCGATAATGGTACGTTGAATTCAACGTAAGCACAGCCTACATAGAAGAAACAGTACATTTTACGTATACTAAGCACTATATCTCTACAAAGTTAAATTGTTTTGCTATACAGATCAAATAAGTAGTAGGGTAAACATTTTGCAGAATTAAATTTAAACTTTTTATTAAAATAAATCTATTTCTGACAGAGTTTATTTATACTAGAACACAATATTGTAAGGTTCTAAATGTAAAAAATGAAATTATTTAGTAGTTTCGTAAAATTGTCCAATGTAGGCAAGGTACTATCGGCAACAGTGTCATCTCGTTCTATCCCAAAGAATCACCATTTGATGAGAGCGAGAGCAAAAACGGATATGGATAGTTAACAGTTTGGCCGTGTGTACATTGATTAAATAGTATTTGATGAAATAGAAAATTCATAAATTCTATATCTAAATTATTTCCAACTCCTTTTTACACTTCCACATACAAGCACAAATTTTTAGGCTTTACAAATTGTGCAAATAAATATTGAATTTGAATTTGTCGAGTCTGTTCTCATTAGGCTGTATCATCGATAATGGCATCGACTCAAAGGGAAAGGGCATTGTATGAGCAGGAAATATCAATCGTACCCCCGATCGGGGGACCTTGAATGCCAAGTACACGACTTGCCTAATGATGCATCGCTGCTCACTACAGGCGGATACGGTAGACTTGGCTAATTTAGCTCGTCAGTACCTAATATAATAATACTAAATAAATAGTAACAGTGATAATATTATTATTAATTAATCCCATTAAGTTTTCATTCCAATAGTTTCAATTTTCCTATTCTCTTACGCCCGTATTCACAAACGATGCTCGCTTAAGTGAAGCAGCAAATCAGCACAGCGTTGAATAGAGCTCTGTGATTGGTTCGTGTGTCACCCTGTGCGTCCACGTGCACTGTGAGACCCTATAGTCACAGTAGATATATGAGCTCTACTGTGCTATAGTACTTAATGTTTGTGAATACGGGCGTTAATTTCGTAGCTTGTCCAAAGAATTGTCAAAAGAATAAGAAATTATAATATTTTAAACTATTATGTTGCATTTTTTACTATAAAATTATCACTTCACGGGATTTATTGCAACAATATCTATTTTAACGGTAAATATTATTTACCGTTAAAATACATATTGTTGCAATAAATCCCGTGAAGTGATAATTTTAGAATAAGAAATTACTACTTCTCCAGGCTGGACTCTACCAGTATTTACTTGTTCTTTTCAATGCTATAGTAACTTATGTTTTTCTTGGCTTTTCTCTTCTACCTGCCTTCTAACTTTGCATTCTAGACTTTGTGTTCACTAATCTGTCATGATGGTATTTTCTTAGTGACTTTGTACTCTACAGAATTGATCGCAGTGAAACATTGTATAGAGAGATTCTACTGGAAGCATCTTCATTGTCATTTACAGTTGTCAAATGCCGGGTCTCAAATGATTTGTCTTTACAAGACAATAGTAATTTTCACGAGGAAAAAATAAAATAAGTTAAGGAAGTTCGACATAAACACCGAATTCAGTCTTGAATGTCGAATACGTATTCACGCCCGTATTCACAAACGATGCTTGCTTAAGTGAACCAGCAAATCGAACGCATAGTGTTGAATAGAGCTCAGTGATTGGTTCGTGTGTCACCCTGTGTCTGTGCGTCCACGCGCACTGTGAGACCAGATAGTAATGTTTGTGATTTTTTTTATTTAGTACATGCTTTTGCTTTAATTAAACTACTAACTCTAACTTTCATTTCTCTTCCTGTATCACTAAGAAAGTTGATTCCGAGAACATTCCAGCATTAGTTTACAATTAAATTGTAATATCCTCTAACACATTTCCAAGTTCACATTGCTTACACTTCGTTTTTTTCTGTTGAAGTAACTTTAATATACAGTTTCTTTTAACAAAATATTTTGCTGAGCTAGATCGCGCACTTATTAAAAGACTCAAGACGATGCTACGTACGAGTGTACGTACAATCTGCCGCATAAGTAAGCTTCCCATCCTAATCCTTATTATTAAGAAATAAGGGTAAAATTTGCAAAGTATTTCAGCGGTTGATTGTACCAGCATGTTAAATGTGAGTGCTCGGGCATGCATATATCAACGTCAAACTTTATTCATATATTACCTGCCGTTACTCCTCTATAAATCTATGGAATGTTGAGCAGATGCGCAGTCTTGTTTATGAAGGTTTAGTTGATTGAGTACAATGTAGAGAAAATGTAGATTAAATATAATACACTCAAAAAAGGATAATATTTTGCTTGAACGACGGTTATAACTCATGGCAAGAAATAATTATCGATTCTGTGATTAACAAAATTGCACATGACTAAAATAGGTAAAGGTGCAGTTACACATGTTCATTGTTAACACTTAAAGCATGCCACTATTGAGCAATAAAATTGCTTTATAATAAGCATAACATTTAAAGAGCATCACTGAAAACAATTATTC
Source organism: Ostrinia furnacalis (assembly GCF_004193835.3). Classification (NCBI taxonomy): domain Eukaryota; kingdom Metazoa; phylum Arthropoda; class Insecta; order Lepidoptera; family Crambidae; genus Ostrinia; species Ostrinia furnacalis. The sequence goes on along the minus strand of NW_021135529.1, from coordinate 14,095 downwards.
GTCACTGCTTACACAAATGAGTGACTTGCGAACTGAGTGTTAACCTATAACCAAAACAGGTTTAGCTCACTACGAAATAGTTTGTTTAATTTACACAAAATTTTGTTCCTTATAACCATAGTAAGTACCTTTAGTTCACAAGTCACTCATTTGTGTAAGCAGTAACCAAACTATTTATTTCAGTTTGTAACTGTACGTTGATGATACTGTGAGTAATACAACTCTGATACTCACAGAGTTGAAATACTTATAGTTACTTAATATAAAACATAAGTTATTATTAGTCATCGTCATTTGTTTTTAACAAGAGCGCAAATCTCAAACATCTATCCCGTTCAAAAGAACTTTTAACTTGCAAACTACCGCAAGTTAATAAAGGCATTGCTAACCGTTAATATATTAAACCATAGACAGCTTTAATGTGTGCTGCCACCGAGTTCGAAGTAGTAATTGATAGTCGCTCCGGACAAAAACAAATAGCGCCGCCATAGATTGTGGATTGCGTTCGCACATTGCAGGGATTGTAAGTAAACAAAAGCAGGGGCCATGAATCAGGCCTGTGTGGCCCACCCCGCGTACTCTGCGAGGATACCTTTGTGGGTAGTAGTGATGTCTGTCGATACTATTGATAGAACAGGAAAAATACTCGTACAGATCAATAAGATTTTAATTTTCGCAATTGTGTTAGGTTTTAAAAATTTGCCTGCGCTTTTAGCTTGGTTTTATAAAATCGTTCTAAATTACAGACTATAATGTTATTATGATGTATAAACTATGTACATTGTAAAGTTTTATCAAAATCCGTTCAACATTTTTTGCTTGCTTTTTTGTGCGAAAATAAAAAACATTTATCCATCCAAATTGCGGCAACTCAGTAAAGTCATTCATTCGGTTCATTCATTAATTTAAGTTCAATAATTACTCACTCGTTCGTTACCTGTCAGTGCCTATCCAACCTCCACCGTGAACAGACGTGTTGAGACAAAGTTTGTGAAGGTTTAATGTTGAATAAGGCGGGAAAACTGCTCGAGCAAGCCCAGGTTAGTTCTCGTTTTTGTATATTGTTTTAATATGTCATTAAAATAAGGTATATATGTGATTGGTTGATTCATAAATCGTTTATGCTTAACAAAATTATATACTTACCTACTTATTATAGTGCTTTTGTGGTGAGCCCACTCGTAACACAAGCTTATTTAGCTTACCACGAGGGGCTAACGGGACTATTAGTAATTTGTGGAATGTTAATAATCTTTAAAAAAAATAGGTCATTTTAAATAACATATCGATAATCTGGTCATTGGCAGCACTGTTAGCCCACTCCGCGGCCGAAAGCTGCTCTTTACAGCTGATTCTGATTTGCGCTGGCAATACAATGCGCTTAGATTCGAACTATTTTGCCGGCGTACCTACGAAGCTGAGGTTTAATTGAACATACCTAATATAAAACTGAAATTCTCAATAAAAGCGAAGGCCGGATTTCATTAAGTCAGCATTTTTTATTAAGGTTAAACTAAGCCAGCTTGCTAAAATATAAAAGTGGATTTTGGACAGAACTTATCGCTATCCAGAATATATTCAGATAACTTTCTGTAAGTAATAAGATATTAAGAAAGCGATGTACTCAAAATAGACCTCAATAGATTAATTATTAAGTCTATAAATCTATTAATAACTGTGCCAATGGAAAACTATTTCCATACAATAATTACACGATTTTTAAAACCAAAAGTAATAAAATCTCAACTACGCACTTATGATCAAAGCCGCGCGTTTCACCTAACGATGCTTGCCCACAAGCATGCCCACAATCTGCGGAATCCCAAAATATTTGCTCTTTCGCCGCAGCAGTTGCCCAGCATTCCTGCTGTATCAAAGGGCTGCGGCAGTGCTGGTTGATTGGCGACAACACACCTGTGCCCTCCGTAAGTGAGGGCCTAAACAAAGGGTAGCGAGGGTCTAAGGGAGAAGAGAACTGCTATAAGCTCGTAAGAGGACAGTTAACATTCGTAGAAGGAAGTTACGTGTGTGTTTATTAATTTTAAACTTTCGCGTTGCATAATTGATGGATGTGTTCCCGTTAAATGGCACCAAATTGGTCTCTGCTCAGGATTTCAATAAATCTTGGGTAAAAGTGACTAATAGAAATGGCCCTCATAAAATTAAAGGCCTGATTCAGGTTGCTTACTAAGCAGCAATTATTCAAAGGTTATACTTAGTTTCCAGACTTTCGCTGTATGAATAAATTGACCTTAATTTTAAACCTAGAAACTTTCCTTACTGACGATAGGCAATTTCAATTCAATATCTTTTTATGAAGTCAACTACGGTCTAGAGCACACTGGTATTCCCTGTGTCAGTCTAAAAAAGACCAATGAACCAAAGTAGAAATCCGCTGATCCTTCATCTTGCGGCACCCCCCAAGTCGACAGGTGCGTAGCATTGTCGCTGCCAGTTGAATGCTGATTCAGGATTGAGTTTTGAGCTTTTAGCCTCGAGAGCTCGCGGATTAATAGGGGTCGCTCCACCTGAGTGCGCTCTCATCAGCGATCCAAGCAAGCACGTAAATAGGTAGAAAAGGGCGCGGATTCGAAATTTCAGAGAGATGCCACTTGTAAGCCTACTTACTCGTACTTACCTACTTAAGTTGAGCTTCTGATGTAGGTACGTCTCTCATAAAAGGCTGAAAGATTATTTGTAGATTGGATATGTTATGGACAGTAGTCTTTAACTTGCTTTTTTTTCTTAAAGATTACATACATTCTGTTGAATATTCGCTATATTTGAACATCTATAGTTTCGCTTAAGTTTAGAGGCGGATATTTTATGCAGAGTTAACCTTTTGAGACTGATGCTTTCTACCTATCATTAAATTACTAGTTGTTGCTTCTTCTATTTTTCCATAGAACTTTATGTACCTTTGTAAGTATCTATAAATAGATCCTACAATTGTGTATCAAAATAGTCTCAGTCTTGCTGCATCTGTACGTTCTTCTGAAAAGAGCTCTTACATAAATAAAACACTACAATTTATACCAGCGTTTTCCCTAAAAACGTCACAAACGCGTCAGGGCTCGTCATCCGTCAGCGTGCCCGCCAATTTATTATGCAGGTAATCCGAGGCCTTATTTGTGCGGGATTGCGATTATAAATCACAGATATTAGCCACTTTGCGGTCCATTCAGCACTGGGTGCAAAGAATGGGAAAACGACAGACATGATTCAAGTAAAAGTAGCTCAATTTGTTCACTGATCTTACGCTAAGTGTGCCTCAGTGTAAGCTTGTATGAATGGAAGTTGAATTTCCAATCTCATTTTTCTCTATTGAGCATTAATAACAAGACAGAGAAATTAAAGCTACGCTGACTTAATCACGACGAGTTCTCATATGAAGACGAAGAAGTATCAGAAATTAATTAATTAATTTAAAATTGCTTTAAATTAAGTAACGTAAACTCGATTACTAATGACCTTACCGGCTGAAACGAAGTACCGAAACATATTCATAACTTTATACATATTACAGAGTTGACAATCAGTATACTATTTCTTGGCTCTATACCACAATCTATACTGCCATTTGTAACTCAGAAAAAAAAATGTTTTACTATTTTAGATACTATATTAACAATTTATAGCAAAATATCCTTTCATAATATGTATCATAACTTGTGCTATTAAAGCAAAAGTAGGCCTCGCTACTATTTCAAAGCTTTTATGGTAATTGTCTGAGCGAGTGCAAACCGCAGATGTTACATTTTTCGAAATAAAAGCCTTTGTACAGCTTGTTGTTTTGAAAAGTGTACAAAGGAGTACATTGTAGGCGAGATATTATGTTACTAACGCGCTCTCAGCTGAATAGCGCCAATGCAAAGCCGTCAACTGCATACTAGGGTTTTTATTTTGAACCCTGTTTTTATTCGTCTGTATTTCTGTAACTGGCTTGGCTTACATGCGATATTTATGAAAAGTGCAAAGGAAGATCAACTCTTAATGAAACAGTGGGATCTCAGAGCTAGGGTTTTATAATAATGGAGACTAGTGTCTAAATGCAACATGAGGTAATAGGTACTATAAAAAATAATTGGTGATTTTTTAATTTTTTACAGCAGAATGCAACAAATAATACCTATGTCAGACAGAGATTCTTTCGCAAATATAATTTTCGAAAGATTAGGTAACTACAAACTAAAATCAAGTAAGACCCTACGAAGTTTAGATTCACGTACTCAATATATCACCGTGAACCATCGACCATCCACGAGCGTGCTCTCAAAAATCTCCCAACTTAATTAAACTTAGGGTCTTTATCCGATCAAGATAATTTTCTCCCTCGATGCCAAAGGAAATCTCCTTTGGAGACACAATAAATGTCGGTAAGGTAAGACTTTAATAGGATAGGTTTCGTTTCATGTGAGACGTGAAATGGATAAGTGGTGAACTGGAGATAAGCTAGTTCGCAATTAAGTAATGAACAAATCTTACACGCTTTCATATAAATCCGTAATTACTGAGTGACTATTGAGGCAAATCATTGTTATAACTCAAGTATGTTTAAGTTAGGAGGATCGAATTTTATTTAAAAAGATACAAAGCCTTCATAGCTGAAGATGGAATAAAATAATAAGTAGATATATAAACTTTAAAATACTTTGAGGACTCCTGCCACATTTTGTAAAAACAAGTAATGACTCGAGCGTGGAAAAAAATGATGCTAAAAACACAAATCTTTCAGTGACAAAGTTTTAAGAACTTGCGATTGTAATCTGAGTGAAGTTATCTCTAATTAATTACACCCTGTATGCTCTCTATCATTAATCACAATGGTCTCTATCGTTCATCATAGTCTTTTGAAGCAGAACTTAACACTGCGTAGGACGTAAATCGGTGCGCTTAGTGCTGAGCGCAGACGTATAAATCAGGCTGCGTCGAACGTTAAATCTGGCCGCTCTTAGCGCGTGCCAAGCGCAAGCTGAAAACAGCGGTAACCAACACGACATTATGACTGTGCTGGAAAACCTTTCCGATGCGAATGTGTGAGGTTGATAGTTGCTCCGAAAACAGTTGTAAGTAACCAATACGACATATGACTGGCGTGGACTGGGAAAAGTTTCGACGAAATCTGTAAGGTTGCGAGTTTGATGCTCGGGAAAGTAGCGGTTAACGGGTTATCGAATAAAGACCACTTGGCAAACGTAGAAGAGAGAAGATAGGTATATTTTCAAGCTAGTGTTTGGTTGACAAAAAAGAGGGACGCTCCTTGGGTTGGGGAAGGCTCACGTCCAGCAATGGATGGGCTGAAATTAAATTAATGGAAATGGTGTTTGGAAGTTGTTTTCAGGTTAAAAACGAGTTGCCGAGACCACTCTGCAGACGCTTGCTCGATTGATGGCTTCGAGAAGTAAAGATACTGCTACAGGCTGGTTGAAAAGAAAGAGATTTTATTGGAAATGGTTTCCAGACAAGTCAATTGTACACACGATATATCGCTTCATGTGAGCTTACTGTTTATCATGGAACTTGTAAGAAAATATTTTTTTCACCTTAAAAAAGACTAGGCCGATTCTTCGACATTTTTTTTGTAGACGTCCAAAATGGCATTCAAAAAATTCGCCCGATCAATTGAATAGTAGTGGCGTTTAATAAATATATCTTCGTACAGTGGTATTGTAAACACGCATATACCTTCGGTTAACGCTTGGCATGCACAGTAGTGTAGACGCATAAACAGCTTCGCGTCGAACGTAAAATTTGCTTAAGTGCAGTTCACTGCCAAACACAAGCGGAAAACATCGGCACCTCTTATCTGCCCATTTACATTGTCTACGAGGACCATTAAATATCTCATGGAGTTCTATGGTTGTGTTCCTGTGCTTGGTTTGGCTTTTAACTGGTTCCCAAACTTTTTTTTACCACTATTATTTCTTAGGCCATGTCAAAAAAAGTCAAAAAAGTCAAAATTTCTTTATTTGTTTGGACTAATAAATAGTTCTTACAAATCGTCATTTTGCTCTTAAGGAGCCTCTACATGTCTCATAATCTTTTTACCCTACCAGCGCTTCGAGACCAACATTTGGCAAGTGCTGAGAAGAAGCGCCGCAACAAACTCAGTCACCACTGTCTGCCGGTTAATATAAATAAATAGAAATAGTAGTAGTAGGTATATTCGATTCAGGAGCAGTTCACTGAATTTACCATGCATTCTTGTATGGTGTATCTTATAAGACATGTTTCCATCAAGGCGGAGCGGAGAAGTGTTGGGCAGACGATTTTTCCTATAGAATTTGACAGCGGCGGTGGCGCGGCGCGAAGAGAGATGTGAAAATATATGTATAAGGAATAATAGAAGAGATGTAGAAATAATGAAATATGATTGTTTATTCAAGACACTTCTCTGCTTCGCTCCCCCTTGGTGGAAACTAGGCCTTAGTTATTAGCAACGGCACTCAAAATTAACATGAAAGTCGTCTAAAATAACTCAACTCTCATTATTAATACTGTAATGCTTCTCGTTACTCGCTAATGTGATGCTTGAATCTGGACTGTTACATGCAAGCATTTCTTGTAAGGGAGTTCAAAAAAACTTCGAAAAACGGTCACATTTCACTTGCTAATACTTTCAGCAAATACTGTGACGTACATGAGACAAACCTCATACAAACTCGAGGGTGGATTATAAGGGTGACTTGTTGCGGTCCCCTTCTGTTACAATGTTCGCAAAAATACTTTACACCCCCTTCATTTTCCCTGCACTTTACTACTAACATAACAAGGTTGATTTTACAACAAACTTGTGGAAGTCATAGTCGTCCAACGTTTGTGAAATATGATAATCGCCGGGTCTGATGATGGTATTCATAGTTGCAGTAAAGGAAAGAAACCTCCCAAATGCAGGGAGAAAATGAGTGTGCATTTCAAAATATTGGTAGCTAGGTACGTGTAATTATATAGGGAATCCAGTCAAGAGGAAGGGTAGACTGGCTGGACGCGAGGAAGACTGCTTCGAACGATATTCGCCATTATTTCTAAGAATTTACGGCAAGTTGGAGAAGAGAATCGCCTACAACGTAAGAGGTCTTGGTATCTGTAATTTGGTAATTGTTTTACTTAGTTACTCGTATATCCTCGTACGCATAATTACATAATTCTCGTGTGATCAATACTGAAACTGCAACAACAATCCCTGATTCGGTTTTCAGTGGAGACCCGTAATCTACTCGTAACTATATTTCGTAAACCAAACCGAATACCGAGGTACGAGTATAACTATTCAACAAACTACTAGCATAAACCAAAACCTTAAAAGTGCGAAAGACAAAAAAAGGAATACAGTTAGTACCAACTTCTTACCCTCAAAAGCTACATCGTATGTTTTTAATTCCATGTCTTGGAACCTTTTAATTACGGATTCACCTACATAGGAGTTTAAGTACGGCGATCGATCAAACTAATCCGGATTACAAGGTCTTCAGTTCTTTCTGAAAACTCTTTTAAAAATGTACTTAAGCATATGCATGAACATTATTTAGTTTATTCTGCGCGAAATTTAGTAGGTCTATAATTACTTCTTACGTATTTTCAGTTTTGGGGATTTGATTATACTTATAAAGTCTTGAAGTATGTGTTAAATTATGTATTATGGAACGACTACTAAACTTGGTCTTAATTACTAAATGAAACATCAGAATAACAAATATTTTTTATTGCAACAAAGAACTAATAGCATAAAAAATATACCTCGAGGGATCGCATATTATGTGTGTTTTTCCATGCTTAAATAAATAGGTTGATATCCATAGTCATTTCTTATCTTACTAACCAAGGAATTATAGTTTGCAGCTTTATCCAAGATAAAAAACAATTTGAATTGGTTATCAACCGTGTGGTAACGTTTTATTTCAAAAAAGTTTTATTTCTTCGGTTTCAATCTTTGAAAGTTGTCGGAGGGCGCAAATCGGCTCCCTCGATGAAATATTGAATGCCTGAAGTTGGTATCGTAATTACATAACTCGGCGGAACCCATACGAATATTCTTTCAACGGCTAGCCGTGTTACTGAGATGGCTTTCTCGGGAACACAAAACGGAGTGGAGTAGACTATATTCAAAATATTTTAGAAAATACCTACAAAAGAGATTCGTGCTCCTGTAAGTGGAGACTAAAATTACATGATGATGATAAATGATTAAAGTGTCATTCTAATAATTTGGGAGCAATTTATGATTGGATAATAAATAAATAATATACTTAAAGTAAATAAATACATACGATATCTGTATACCTGAGTTTCTCAAATGTATTTATACTGCCAAATGTTGCCAAATGTTGATCTCGAAGCGCTGGTAGGGTAAAAAGATAATGAGACATGTAGGTAGAGGCTCCTTAACATCAAAATATTTGACGATTTGTAAGCACTATTTAATAGTCTATATAAATAAAGAAATTTGGAATTTGACTTTGACTTATATGACATCGTCATAATTAGTTATCAGTATCTAACTATTCTCAATTAATGAATTTCATATTCTAGTTACATACTAAAACCACGTCAAACCATACCATTACCATTATGATGCTACATATTAATTTTCAAGTTATCTCATAGTCATATTCGATTTTATGTTTACCTTGCGTTTTTATTTATATACGAAAATTAGCCTAATATTGTTTGGTTCAGGCAGGTATCAAGTTGAAAAGATACGGTTACTTAAAAAAAACAGCTTTGAAAACTCCATAGCTTTCGTTGTTCCGACTTATAAGCCGGGTAATTCAATTACAACTGGTTCCGGACCAGAAAGAATACAAACGCCGAAGTAAAAGGCTTCGGAGCTATCGGCGCGACTGCAAAACTACTACATACTACTCGTATACTACACAAAACTACTACTACTTTACTACACGCTTCGCTGAGGAAACATGCTGTTTGTATCAGACTCTTTGGATATTATTTTTCTCCTTTATTTATGAAGTTCCGTTCGGACTGAGCGTGAACCTGAAGAATATACGGGAAAACTGATTTGTTCTAGAATATTTATTGTATTGTAATGGTATGTAAATACTTACATTATTTGCTAAATTGCACGCATTTCTTTCCAGGCCCTTGCCTGCGTGCTGCGTGTTTGAAAATTTGACAACATATTTTTTATTAAGGGCCCTTTTACGATGATGATGTATCAAATCAATATAGTCGCAAAATATTTACCTTTACACACACGAGATACTAAAAGCAGCGATACAAAACACGATGAAGTTCCAAGTGTAAGCTTCCCTAGAAATTAGATAAGTGTGACTCATCAGCAGCTTTATTAAGCGACATTTTGAGAGTAATACTACAACTTGAAAACAAAACAGCTTGTATTCTTAACGCATATACAAAACGGTATTATTTTACAATACATGTACGAGTTCTATTTAGTTCAATAAGTAATTTAAAAGTTTTCTGGTTCAGCAGTCCGCGAAAATTTTCCACACAACAATGTCACCATCTTACAAAGTCCGCCCGATTGTTTACAAAGAGTGGAACTTTAAACAACTTGATGGCTTACTTACTCATTCAAATTGAGTTGAATTCGCGTCATAAATACTGGTCACGACATAGTACCGCACGACGAGCCAACCTGTTGTTTGTATCGCGTGCTATGACAATTAGCTATGTTCCACTTTGTACCCAGTTTGATTTCAACCATTAGAGAAAAAAAAATGAAAATCTAAAAAACTTCTCGGTGAGACACAGTGCACGTTATTAGGTATGTAGAATTAAATATTTATTAACTATAGCAGCAAGTTACTTTGGTATTGTTTTTCTGTAGGATTTTAGCTGATAGCCGCTGGGGCAGGAAAGTTCTTGAGTGGCGATCACGAGCCGGAAGACCTAGCGTGGGCAGGCCTCCCTCAAGGTGGACCGACGATCTGGTGAAAGTCGCGGGAGGTGCCTGGATGCGAGCGGCGCAGGACCGGTCCAGCAGTGGACGTCTTTCGGCTGAAACGAACGAACGAACGAATACGAAAAAAAACTTTTAATGAGCTCGTATTTATGTACTCGCAGATGTACCATCCTAGCAGCGTTGCCAGTTTTTTTTTTCGCCAAGTCGGGACTTTGGTACTTTTTGAGTGAAAATAGCGGGATTCTTCCGTCAGAAGCGGGACATAGCAAAAAAACGTATATAAATCAAAGGTTTTCAAATATTTATCTTTTTATTTCACTTAAAATTACGTTTACGTGACAATAGATAGCAAAAGTAGCCAAAGAAAATGTATTTTAAACAAAAAAATAATATTTTAAATCAGATTTACTCTATCATTAAATTCGTCTTTAGAATAAAAAAAGAAAAAAAAAATAAAAAAGTTTTATTCTTTAGAATAATATGGCGTTTCAAACAATAGTCTGGTGAAGTGAGTGTCTCTCTCCGAAAAGCGGGACCGAGCCTGTCCCGCGCGGGACATTTAAATTTGATTTAAAAATCGGGACGTCCCGCCAAAATCGGGACGTCTGGCAACGCTGCATCCTAGACTGCATCTCACTTCACACCAGGTACGATTGCGGTCAAATACCTGTCTTGTCTTGCATAAAAAATAATTGAGTTCTAATTAGAACAAACCTTTACTCCGCCATAGCTTTGCTTATTACGATTTATAATTTTATAGTTTTACTGCTGTGCTGGGGCTGGCTTTACAGCTGACATGTTGGTTTAATTCCAACCTGGGCCGTAAAGCTGGTAACTACTTCATTCCACTGCGGTACCCTGATTGTTTGAAAGATTGATGTGAAATAAAAGTACTTTTTACATTATTTCATGTTTGAAATAAATTGCCTAAACAGCCACACTAATAAATCGAAACCCAAGCTAAGTAGATATTGTAAATAGTATACATACTACTTGTCCTGGTCTTAACGTTTTAAATCTGGGTAAAATAATCGTCCACATTACATTGCCCCTAGCAGGATTAAAATCTATAACCTTGTATGTATATGTAACATGTGTATAGAGTGTAAACTGAGCCGCCATCACGACATTTTAAAGTTTTTTAAAATGTCCCTTCATTCCAATATTTCATCATTATTACACCTCCTTATTCAAATTATTCCAATTTAAATCGTCAAAAAACTTCGTCAAAATTGCGCCTTAACAATATAACAAACAACTCAATGGAAACAATCTATTGCCGCCCATCGTCACAACGGGATTACACTCAAACAAATTACAAAGAAGCAATGAGGTCGCAGATGTTAAAAATTTACAAAATGAGTTTTTTCTTTTCATTCGATCGCAATAGAGGATTTGCCACGCCTGGCGGGAGGGGTTACCTTCAAAGGATAGGCAGGGGAGGTCATAATCTACGGTATGGAGTCATTTCATGCTCTTTTAAAGTTGCGCTTGTAATTAGTTATTAGGGATTTAATCTAGGTATAATCGGATATACTCGTATATTTTGTAGGTAAGTTATGTATAAAATGTTGGGTTGCACCATCTTATTTTAACGTTGAGAAACATAAAAATCTGTCAATCTCCATACAAAAAACACTGGTTATCGTTATAGTTACGGTCAAAGTTAGGTGGTAAAACTCAGCCTAAGCACGAATCATAATAATCACATTGCAATATTAATTATTATCAAAAAGACAAAAAAAAATATCAAAAGAGTTTTTCTTTTCAAGTAAAAGTCAACTATTTCGTTACTTTACTCTACTCTATTTTGTAGTGACTGAGTGAGTGAATCACAAGTTCTAATCTTAAACAAAGTTGATTCTGTTACAAACCAGTTCGAATAATAACCACCTACCAGCGTTAGCAGCTGAATGTTACATCTATCCACGTGTCACTGACTCCCTAACTAATGAAAATTCAACTTTCACACGTTTCGTCAGATCAGCAGAATTTATTTGACCGCAAATTGCAGGATCGCCCGCTGTATGATCGACGTCTCGCGCCCAAATTAAATCTGCAACTGCGAAACTCGATTCCAGACAATAATCACTTCTAATTGTACTTCCCGAAGGGCGAAATTTGCATAATTTTTGCCGGCTCCGTTCCCTAGGGAGCGTTTCGCGATGGTAGGGTTGGTGATTGTTTTTTGTTTTGTTGGCGATATATCAGATATGTCTTTTGGACAACAAAATTGGTTGATTTTGAAGGCAGCTTTTGTGTTTCGAACTCGTAGATATGTAAGCGTATATATTCGAAGTTATCGTCTAGTAGCTAAAAGGCTACACACATGAGTTTCATTCGTTCGTTTCAGACAAATGACGTCCACTGCTGGACAAATGCCTCCTCCAAGGATTTTCCCTTAAATACATTTTCAGCTCTATTCACTTGACTGAAATGAAGACACTTCTACTCGAAATAACCAACTTAAATGTTAAGTTATTTTGGTATCTTTTTTATTATACTTTAAGATGTCAGCAATTAAATAGTATAATGCTATAAAAGAAAAAAGACAGTTTAATTGCGTCTATATTCGGTACCGTATACCGGTAGCTATAGTAAGCTAGACAAATACGATCGTAGAATAAGAAGAATCTTTCTGAAGACAATTTCAGAAATATTTTTGAGATCACATTAAATTCTGTCAAAAAAAAATACTGTTAGAAACTAAACTATACCGGCAGCCCTACAAACAGTCAGCATAAATATATTATGCAAATGAAGTGAATGCCTTTTGATACCACTACCGTTAAGAGTTGAGCCGGTGAGTTGCGGAAGCTCCACGGTAACTTTGGACAACTTATTTTGACACATTTCGATGTTGCTCTTGGGTTTATGAAATAGAAAATAAGAATAAAGATATTCACACTACTTGCCGTGAGAGCAGTGAGACATGCCCCATACAATACAAATCTCACTTTGTTTCGTTAGTTACTAAATTGATTTGCCTTCATGATGTCATTAAATAGTGAAGCTTCTACGCAACGTAGGATTACTACATTATTGAATGATCAAACGAACTTACCAAGTGAAGTTCGATCTAAATTATCCTGTTTTCGCCGAAGAGATTTATTTTACCATGTAGTACCCCTGTACGACAACCCAATCCGCACACAATATTCAGCGTAGTAGTATTAAAAAACAAAAGAGCGGGCAACCCCACCCCTACCACGCTGTGGGCTCGGTGTCCGAGCGGTCTCATTATATTTAGAGAAGAGATGACATTGACGTTTACCTCCAGGGAAGAAGATATAGAAATCTTCGGGTTGGGAGGGACCTTAAATCTCTTCGGCGAAAACAGGATAATTTAGATCGAACTTCACTTGGTAAGTTCGTTTGATCATTCAATATTCAAGAAAACTTGCGATTTCCTAAAAACAAAACAGCTGTGGTCCGCTCCCTATCATCCTCAAACGCAAGGTGCCTTAGAGAGATCGCATTCAACCTTAAAAGAATATCTAAAGTCGTATGTCAACGACAAACAAGATAATTGGCCCCGATATGTCTATACAGCAATGCTCGCATATAACACAGCCGTACATTCGACAACACATTATTCACCATTCGAATTATTGTTTGGATATAAATCTCGTATACCGGATTCAGTATACGATGACAGCTCTAACACCACGTATCCAGAATACGTTAAAATGCTTCAACATCGGTTAAAACACACCCGAGATAAAGCCATAGAGTTCATTAACAGATCAAAAAACATTTCGAAAACTTATTATGATTCCCGTACTCGCCCAGTACAATACAAAGTAGGCCAGTACGTCATGTTAAAAAATCATTTGAGAATGCGTAAGGCATTGTCCCCTGTATGGAAAGGCCCATACAAAGTTGTCAAGGTACATGGCAACCATACCTTATCGCTATCGATAAACAGACGCCACGTAAGACATCATTTCGACGAAGTCAAACCTGTCGAAAACCAAGACAACTAAATATTACTTAATTGTCTCTTTTTTATATTGATTTTAATTTACATTATTTTAAACCTAGGTTATTTTATTTTACAGGTAAGATTAGGTATACACTCTATACATTATATACACACTATACTTTATATACACACTATACACTATATACACGTTATACATTATATACATTAGTAGCAATAGAAGTTTAAATAAAAAATCAAACAGAATGTCTCTTTTTATTACAGCATAT
>NW_021135528.1:0-757 GCF_004193835.3 Ostrinia furnacalis | reverse complement strand
AATAAAACATGGACATTGATGCTAGAGGCACGAAATTTTTTTTGATGGTTACTGCTATGATAACTAATAAGGCAAAAAAATATTACAATCCTACGACGTCTATTTCGTAGTAAAAAAAAAATAAATACATATTTTTTGTATGGAAGAAATTACGTTTCTGTCAATTTTTCGAAATTCTTTAACGATGTCAAGATGCCGATCACACATGTTAAAAACAAGTGATTCTGAGTATTTCATGCGAAGATACTTGTCACTTATCTCTGCGTACTTTTGAGTTATCGAGGGTTGAAAAATCGATTTTTTTATATTAAATATTTGCACGAAAAATTGCCAGAATTACAATATCCCAACTAATATTATAAATGCGAAAGTAACTCTGTCTGTCTGTCTGTCTGTCTGTCTGTCTGTCTGTCTGTCTGTCTGTCTGTCTGTCTGTCTGTCTGTCTGTCTGTCTGTCTGTCTGTCTGTCTGTTACGCTTTCCCGCTTAAACCTCGCAACCGATTTTGATGAAATTTGGCATAGAGATAGTTTGAGTCCCGGGAAAGAACATAGGATAGTTTTTATCCCGGTTTTTGAAACAGGGACGCGCGCGATAAAGTTTTTTTGTGACAGACAAAATTCCACGCGGGCGAAGCCGCGGGCGGAAAGCTAGTAGTGTATAAGGGACACCTTTAATGACACATAACAACGACTCGCACTCGCGCGCGCTCGTATGCATCAACTTTTACTAAAATAAAAAAAAATTAAGTGAAGTAC
>NW_021135527.1:0-687 GCF_004193835.3 Ostrinia furnacalis | reverse complement strand
CGCGTGGAATTTTTTGGTTTTTATATAACTTATTACACTCAGATATAATGTGGCTTTCTATTGGTGAAAGATTTTTTAAAATCAGTTCAGTAGATCCCGAGATTACCCCTTACAATTGAACAAATATACAAACACACAAACTTTACCTCTTTATAATATTAGATTATAGATAGGTAATTTGAAACCCTATTTTGTTTTATTCTTTTTTTTATTTTAAATATTTCACGATCCAAACTAATATTTACTGTAGGTAAATGCTAAATAGTAAATATTAGTTTGGATTGTGAAATATTTCACGCAAAAACTACTGAACGGATTTTGTTGAAACTTTACAGTATTATTGTTTATAACCCAGATTAACATTATGACGATATGTGGCAAATAAATTTCAATAAATAAATAAGACGTGTCTAAAAGCGCCATCTATCGTCATTGGTTAAAATCTACAGCACTGGACAAACTACGGTATGACGTTCGTAAATATTCATTCGGGGGAAACCGTGAAACGTCATCTATCAACATGGGTAAAATGAGGTAAATCATCATATCTAACGGGGGTAAAACGAGGTCCACGCGAACGAAGTCGCGGGCAGCCGCTAGTTTATAATAGGTAGCTTTCCCTCCGCAACCTTATTGGTATTATGTGTCTTTTAACTGAGGTCTGTTAAACATTTCATGTAAAATTTG